>NC_025691.1:30616437-30625448 GCF_000633955.1 Camelina sativa | reverse complement strand
GTTCTCTTCTAGGTGCAGGGCAAGTATTTTAACTGAGTTGTATCGGCTTAGATGGCATCAAATTAGACCTGTGGCTGAGTTTCAGGTGCTACACCTTAGGAGACGCAACGCTGAATGGGTTCCTTATGTAAGTTTTTTTTTCTTCTTACTGTGGTTCCTTCTCTTAGGTTTATGCTTGTTTTCCTATGATTTTGAGCTGTGTTTTGTCGCGATGGTTGTCAAATTGGTATAGTTGGTGAAGTTAATTTGGTGTTGAGGTCAAGTCAGGCTAGGCCTTTTATCTGTTTAACAATTTTTGAAGTTTCTGATCGTTAGATAGATTTACCCATAGTCTGGTATTAGGCGTTAAGCTGATGCAGTTCGTATCTTAAAATGTATAATGTGCTCCAAAATTTTGTAATTATGAACTGGGCAGGGGGAGTTGTCATCTCCAGTAATTAACTATATTTCACATGACTAGCCTTATTCTTATTTTCTATGGGATTGATTTTTTTTTTTTTACTTTTTTTTTATTTTATTTTNGTAGCCGCTGTGGCTTTTAACTATATCTAGTTAAAGAACTGGGGGCGAATCAGTCTCATCCCCGCCATTATCCTGGCGTTTCCGATCATACCAGGGTAGGTTTCTGGGATTTTCTACGTGGTGGTAATGCTCCTCGAAACCACACCTTACAGTTCATCGATTCCGTGACCGCCGTCGGATCTGATCGCACTATGGACTCCGTCTCTAGAGCCACCGTCGCGTCTACAACTGCTGTTGTCGAAGAGCCCGAGTATCTTGCTAGGTATCTTGTTGTTAAACATTCCTGGAGGGGTCGTTACAAGAGGATCCTTTGTATTTCGGGCGGTGGAATCGTCACGCTTGATCCTAATACTCTTGCTGTTACTAATTCTTATGATACTGGAAGTAATTTTGATGGTGCTTCACCTTTGATTGGGAGGGATGAGAATACGGAGAGTGTTGGTGGTGAGTTTACTATCAATGTTAGGACGGATGGGAAAGGCAAATTCAAGGCTATGAAGTTCTCTTCTAGGTGCAGGGCAAGTATTTTAACTGAGTTGTATCGGCTTAGATGGCATCAAATTAGACCTGTGGCTGAGTTTCAGGTGCTACACCTTAGGAGACGCAACGCTGAATGGGTTCCTTATGTAAGTTTTTTTTTCTTCTTACTGTGGTTCCATCTCTTAGGTTTATGCTTGTTTTCCTATGATTTTGAGCTGTGTTTTGTCGCGATGGTTGTCAAATTGGTTTAGTTGGTGAAGTTAATTTGGTGTTGAGGTCAAGTCAGGCTAGGCCTTTTATCTGTTTAACAATTTTTGAAGTTTCTGATCGTTAGATAGATTTACCCATAGTCTGGTATTAGGCGTTAAGCTGATGCAGTTCGTATCTTAAAATGTATAATGTGCTCCAAAATTTTGTAATTATGAACTGGGCAGGGGGAGTTGTCATCTCCAGTAATTAACTATATTTCACATGACTAGCCTTATTCTTATTTTCTATGGGATTGATTTTTTTTTTTTTACTTTTTTTTTATTTTATTTTTGTAACTGCAAGAACCAAGATTCATTTGAAAGTTAGTAGAAATTAAGTGAGGTGCTTTTACTAATTGTTTAAATTAGGTTTTCTTATGAAGCGAGTTTTTCTTTTCCTTCCAGAAATTGAAGGTCACCTTTGTCGGTCTGGAGCTCGTCGACTCAAAATNCTGGGATTTTCTACGTGGTGGTAATGCTCCTCGAAACCACACCTTACAGTTCATCGATTCCGTGACCGCCGTCGGATCTGATCGCACTATGGACTCCGTCTCTAGAGCCACCGTCGCGTCTACAACTGCTGTTGTCGAAGAGCCCGAGTATCTTGCTAGGTATCTTGTTGTTAAACATTCCTGGAGGGGTCGTTACAAGAGGATCCTTTGTATTTCGGGCGGTGGAATCGTCACGCTTGATCCTAATACTCTTGCTGTTACTAATTCTTATGATACTGGAAGTAATTTTGATGGTGCTTCACCTTTGATTGGGAGGGATGAGAATACGGAGAGTGTTGGTGGTGAGTTTACTATCAATGTTAGGACGGATGGGAAAGGCAAATTCAAGGCTATGAAGTTCTCTTCTAGGTGCAGGGCAAGTATTTTAACTGAGTTGTATCGGCTTAGATGGCATCAAATTAGACCTGTGGCTGAGTTTCAGGTGCTACACCTTAGGAGACGCAACGCTGAATGGGTTCCTTATGTAAGTTTTTTTTTCTTCTTACTGTGGTTCCATCTCTTAGGTTTATGCTTGTTTTCCTATGATTTTGAGCTGTGTTTTGTCGCGATGGTTGTCAAATTGGTTTAGTTGGTGAAGTTAATTTGGTGTTGAGGTCAAGTCAGGCTAGGCCTTTTATCTGTTTAACAATTTTTGAAGTTTCTGATCGTTAGATAGATTTACCCATAGTCTGGTATTAGGCGTTAAGCTGATGCAGTTCGTATCTTAAAATGTATAATGTGCTCCAAAATTTTGTAATTATGAACTGGGCAGGGGGAGTTGTCATCTCCAGTAATTAACTATATTTCACATGACTAGCCTTATTCTTATTTTCTATGGGATTGATTTTTTTTTTTTTACTTTTTTTTTATTTTATTTTTGTAACTGCAAGAACCAAGATTCATTTGAAAGTTAGTAGAAATTAAGTGAGGTGCTTTTACTAATTGTTTAAATTAGGTTTTCTTATGAAGCGAGTTTTTCTTTTCCTTCCAGAAATTGAAGGTCACCTTTGTCGGTCTGGAGCTCGTCGACTCAAAATCTGGTGATTCACGTTGGATTTTGGATTTCAGAGACATGGGTTCCCCAGCAATCATTCTTCTCGCTGATGCATACCGGACAAAATCTACGGACTCTGCTGGGTTTATTCTGTGTCCCATGTACGGGAGAAAGTCAAAAGCTTTTAGAGCTGCCCCCGGGACAACAAATTCGTCCATTGTCGCAAGTTTGGTATTAATGAGATGCTTGGACATTAGTTGAGAAGTTGTTGCTAACTTATTTTTAATTTTGCTGAGACTTTCTGAAGTAAGCTTGATGATTACAAATATCATTTGCAGGCTAAGACTGCAAAGTCCATGGTTGGGGTATTCTTGTCAGTCGATGATTCACAGTTGCTGACAGCTTCGGAGTATATGACACGAAGGGGTACTTACAACTCCTCTTAATTAAGTGTCTTGTCTAGTTCACTTTGTTGTCATTTCTTTATCTTTTTTTATGCCGTGACTATGCAGCTAAAGAAGCAGTTGGAGCTGAAGAAACTCCTAATGGGTGGTGGTCTGTTACTAGATTAAGATCTGCTGCTCATGGAACCCTTAACATGCCTGGACTAAGCTTGGAAATTGGCCCTAAAGGAGGACTTGGTAAGCATGGGGATGCTGTAGCCCTTCAGCTAATTCTTACTAAGGCCTCCCTTGTTGAGAGACGAATAGATAACTATGAAGTAAGTTGGCAATACGTATTCTTTGTTCTATTCTTTTTGTTTCTTTTTCCTTTCTAGAGTTTTAATGTAAAAGGTTTACACTGTTTGGGATGATAAATTAAGACTGAAAATGAGTAGGAAGTAGCTTTTACTTTCTACTTGTCCAGTTTGGTTTTGTTCTGCCAAATACTGAGAATACTGCTTAGATGTGTGCAGGTTGTCATCGTTCGTCCTCTATCTTCGGTAAGTTCACTTGTTCGGTTCGCTGAGGAGCCTCAAATGTTTGCTATCGAATTCAGTGATGGGTGTCCAGTTCATGTGAGTTTTTCTCTGCTTCTATGTTATATATTTAATCATGATAATCAGCTAACCTCTGACACGTATTTTAGGTCTATGCGAGCATATCCCGAGACAACCTACTTGCAGCGATTCTCGATACTTTGCAAACTGAAGTACGTATACTCGTGATATTAATACCTTACTTTAATTGCACCGAAAAATCTATTTGAGATTGGTATGCTAATATATGGGGAACATATGATGTAGGGACAATGCCCGATACCAGTATTACCTAGGCTTACTATGCCTGGTCATCGCATTGATCCACCTTGTGGAAGGGTTAGTTTGATCTTTGGACCACAACATCTTGTTGCTGATATGGAAACTTGCTCCCTACATCTGAAACATTTAGCTGCTGCTGCAAAAGATGCAGTTGCCGAAGGTGGTTCTGTTCCTGGTTATAAGGCTAGATTATGGCGCAGAATAAGGGAGTTCAATGCTTGTATCCCGTATACAGGTGTGCCCAGTAATATTGAAGTCCCTGAGGTGACTTTGATGGCATTGATTACAATGTTACCATCAACTCCAAATCTCCCTGTAGACGCCCCTCCTTTGCCACCACCGTCACCCAAAGCAGCTGCAACTGTCATTGGCTTTGTTGCATGTTTGCGTAGGTTATTGTCCTCCAGGAGTGCATCGTCCCATATAATGTCTTTCCCTGCTGCTGTTTACAGGATAATGGGTTTACTTAGGAATGGTTCTGAAGGCGTGGCTAATGAAGCTGCAGGGCTTATTGCGTCCCTCATAGGTGGTTGGTCAGCAGATCTAAATACTGTACCGGATTCCAGAGGAGAAAAACATGCAACTATCATGCATACCAAGTCTGTTTTGTTTGCTCAACAGGGTTATGTTACGATCCTTGTCAATCGATTGAAGCCCATGTCAGTCTCACCTCTGTTTTCCATGGCAATTGTTGAAGTCTTTGAGGCTATGGTTTGTGATCCACATGGAGAGACTACCCAATACACTGTTTTTGTAGAGTTGTTACGACAAATAGCTGCTCTACGACGTCGTTTATTTTCACTCTTTGCACATCCTGCGGAAAGTGTTAGGGAAATCATTGCTGTTATAATGCGTACAATAGCTGAAGAAGATGCAATTGCTGCAGAGTCAATGCGTGATGCTGCTTTGCGTGATGGTGCTTTGTTGAGACATTTATTGAATGCATTTTCCCTTCCTGCCAGTGAGCGCCGCGAGGTAAGTAGGCAGCTTGTGGCACTCTGGGCAGATTCTTACCAACCAGCTTTGGATCTACTGTCTCGAGTTTTGCCACCTGGGCTTGTTGCATATTTGCATACACGTCCTGATGATGTTCTCGATGATACAGATCAAGAAGGTTCGTCAACAAGGAGACGGCAGAAAAGATTACTTCAGCAAAGAAGAGGTCGCATAGCTAAGGGAATGGGTGCTCAAGATTGTCCTCTTCCCCCTGGTAATAATGTTGAGACCAGCGATGCAGCAAAACAGATGACTGCAAATACTTCTAGTGTACCCGATAACTTTCAAAGGCCTGCCGCAGATTATTCTTCTGAAGCTTTGAATCAACAGGCTTCTGCTTTTCCAGGTAGTAATCCTGCTGCGGTTTCACAAAATGGCTATCCAGCATTTGCTTCAAGCACCACAAATGCAAATGGACACGAGCAACCTGAGACTAATGCTTCTGATGTGGTTGGTTCTGATCCAAACTTGTATGGCATCCAGAATTCAGTGCTTCCAGCACCTGCCCAAGTTATTGTAGAAAGTACAGCTGTAGGTTCCGGAAAGCTACTTCTAAATTGGCGTGAGTTTTGGCGAGCCTTTGGCCTTGATCATAACCGTGCAGATCTCATCTGGAATGAGCGTACAAGGCAAGAATTAAGGGAAGCGTTGAAGGCTGAGGTTCATAACCTAGATGTTGAGAAAGAGCGCACAGAAGATATTTCCCCTGGATGTGTGGATGTCGAGGCCACAACTGGCCAGGAGACTGTCCCACGTATATCGTGGAACTATGCTGAATTTTCTGTTAGTTATCGTAGCTTGTCAAAGGAAGTTTGTGTGGGTCAATATTACCTACGCTTATTGCTTGAAAGTGGGAACGCTGGCAAGGCACAAGATTTCCCTCTCCGTGATCCAGTTGCTTTTTTCAGGGCACTCTATCATCGTTTCCAATGTGATGCTGATATGGGGCTTACTATTGATGGTGCTGTTCCAGATGAATTGGGTTCATCAGGCGACTGGTGTGATATGAGTATGCTTGATGGTTTTGGTGGAGGGGGAGGAGCCTCTGTTAGGGAGCTTTGTGCAAGAGCGATGGCGATTGTCTATGAGCAACACTACAATACAATAGGTCCTTTTGAAGGCACTGCACATATTACAGTACTGATAGATAGGACAAATGATAGAGCTTTGAGGCATCGCCTACTTCTTCTCCTGAAGGTATCATTAACTAATCAAAATATTGCTTTCTTACTCTTTTCATTCTAGTTACTCTTGTTCCTCGCTTATTCTCATTAAGTTTTGATGTATGCATTACGTCGTCTTTTACATAATCATTCTGGAGATATTCTTTTCATGCTTGGTTGCTTACTTTTTTTTCCTCGTACATGCAGGCTCTAGTTAAGGTCTTGTTAAATGTCGAAGGTTGTGTTGTGGTCGGTGGTTGTGTCCTAGCTGTAGATCTGCTGACTGTTGTTCATGAAAACTCGGAGAGGACTCCTATTCCATTACAGTCCAATTTAATTGCTGCCACTGCATTTATGGAACCACCCAAGGAATGGATGTACATTGACAAAGGTGGTGCAGAAGTGGGACCTGTAGAGAAGGACGTCATCAGAAGTTTATGGTCCAAAAAGGATATTGACTGGACGACAAAGTGTAGGGCTTTAGGAATGTCAGAATGGAAGAAATTGCGTGATATCCGTGAACTTAGATGGGCAGTAGCTGTTCGAGTTCCAGTCCTCACACCTACACAGGTTAAGCTTTATGGTTATTATATGTGTGTGACTGGCTAAGACATTTCATATTATCATGCTTAACATCCCAAAAGACATGCTTTTCATGCCCATTGCCTTTTTCCTCTTTTTCATTCTTACTCGTTTATGCAATACTCAATCTAATTGCTAGAACACTACGCAGGTAGGGGATGCTGCATTGTCCATATTACATAGCATGGTTTCGGCACATTCAGATTTGGATGACGCAGGAGAGATTGTAACTCCAACACCAAGAGTAAAACGTATCTTGTCTAGTACACGTTGTCTTCCTCACATTGCTCAGGTAATGTCATTCTTTTTCTCCATATTCTTCTTCTAGCTGCATCGATGATGTGTTTGATAGGTGTTATTGCCCTAAGTTTAATGGCATTAGGCGCATCTGCTATCTATGCCCTAACTTTTCTGTATTATCTGAGAAATGAGTTGCAAAATAATCAGTCAGTATTTGGATCCTGCTCATTCAATTTTCTTCATCAGAAAACTGACAATGTTAATCTGATGTCTCTCTAAAATTTGGTTAAGGCTCTGCTTTCTGGCGAGCCAGTTATTGTGGAGGCTGGTGCTGCTCTTTTGAAAGACGTTGTTACCAGAAACTCCAAGGCTATGATCCGCCTGTACAGTACAGGGGCCTTTTATTTTGCCCTTGCTTACCCTGGATCCAATCTTTACTCAATCGCGCAACTCTTCTCGGTCACTCATGTGCATCAAGCTTTTCATGGTGGGGAAGAAGCTACTGTGTCCTCTTCTCTGCCCCTGGCTAAACGAAGCGTATTGGGTGGTCTTCTCCCTGAGTCCTTATTATATGTATTAGAGCGCAGTGGACCAGCTGCGTTTGCAGCTGGCATGGTTTCGGATTCTGATACTCCGGAGATTATATGGACACATAAAATGCGAGCAGAAAATCTTATATGTCAGGTATTTACATATTCGCTACTGTGGGCTTTAGCTCATTTTCTCTTGAAGAGTATCGGAAAACTATTACTTTCAGTTATTGAGTTTTAATTTCTCGTTTCTATTTCCTCAGGTTTTGCAGCATCTTGGTGACTATCCTCAGAAATTGTCACAGCACTGCCATTCTCTCTATGATTATGCTCCCATGCCACCTGTTACGTATCCAGAACTTAGAGATGAGATGTGGTGTCACCGTTATTATCTCAGAAATTTATGTGATGAGATTCGTTTTCCAAATTGGCCGATTGTTGAACATGTCGAGTTTTTACAATCATTACTTGTGATGTGGCGTGAAGAGTTGACTAGGAAACCTATGGATCTTTCTGAAGGAGAAGCTTGCAAAATTCTTGAAATATCCCTGAATGATGTTTCAAGTGATGACCTAAATCGGACTGCTTCAGTTGAGTTGAATGAGGAAGTATCTCATATATCCAAGCAGATTCAAAATCTTGATGAAGAGAAACTAAAGCGCCAGTATAGGAAGCTTGCGATGAGGTACCATCCTGACAAGAATCCAGAAGGAAGGGAAAAGTTCCTGGCTGTTCAAAAAGCTTATGAATGCCTACAGGTACGTCCACAAAATTCTGATCATTATCTGGGATTTGAGTTTTTCTTGAATAATATGTTTACCGTCTTTGTCTGTTACTGTACCTCTCTTTTAGACCATTAGGTGGTCACCTTATATGTTGAAAAGGTGCAGACTTCTTGGATACTAGCAGATAATTCATGTTCAAGTTGTTTGATGAATGCTATATGTAGCATTTTTTTTCACCTTCATTATGTTGCTGTATTCTTATTAGTAGAGATAACGATGGTCAACCTTTTCCTTTTCGGTGTTTGCTTGTCACGGAAGTCTTTAATAATAGTATGAACATTGGTCAACCTTTTCCTTTCAGTGTTTGAGGTCCATAGATATGATTGTGTTTATATATATAGATTTTTTATGTTTGTCACTAGATTTTATATTTATCATACTTTTTATCCGTTCTTCTGCTTATAGGCAACAATGCAAGGATTGCAAGGTCCTCAGCCGTGGAGGTTGCTGCTTTTACTGAAAGCGCAGTGCATCTTATATCGACGTTATGGACACGTGTTACAGCCATTCAAATATGCTGGCTATCCAATGTTACTTGATGCAGTCACCGTGGACACGGATGACAACAACTTTCTATCTAATGATAGATCCCCTCTTCTTGTTGCAGCATCTGAGCTTGTTTCTTTAACGTACTTATTTATCTTGCTAAACCTGTGCAATTCTAATTTTATTTATTTCCATTCCTTCAATGTTATCTATTTATTTCCTCTTATCTGCTG
>NC_025691.1:30602230-30615178 GCF_000633955.1 Camelina sativa | reverse complement strand
GAAGAATTAGTGAGAGATGGTGGTGTGCAGCTTCTATCGACTCTTCTTTCCCGCTGCATGTGTGTGGTTCAGCCAACAACTTCACAACACGAACCAGCTGCAATCATTGTCACAAATGTAATGCGTACACTTTCTGTAATAAGTCAGTTTGAGAGTGCAAGGGCTAGATTTCTAGAGTTACCCAGTCTGATTGAAGACATTGTGCACTGTACGGAGTTAGGACTTGTGCCTGCAGCCGTTGATGCTGCTCTCCAGTCTATTGCCAAGGTTTCTGTCTTCCCTGAACTTCAGCATGGTTTGCTAAAGGCCGGTGCTTTATGGTGAGCTATATTCTTGTTCTGTTTGTCACTGTTAATATGTTCTTGTTCAATCACAAGGCAGAATCTTGGTGGCTCTATTGTCCATGCATGTAAAATTCTATGTATAATCATTATGAAGGCATGGGGATTCAATATTCACCTGAACTTTGTATCTTTGTTAATTGTTACACTCATTTGGACCTTTGTTCGTGACAAGTATAACTAATGGCTGTGATTCTTTCGATTTGTGTGTCTGTTTGATCAGGTATATTCTCCCGTTATTACTACAATATGACTCAACTGCAGATGAATCTAATTCTGTCGAGTCTCATGGGGTTGGAGTTAGCATTCAAATTGCCAAGAATGAGCATGCCGTACAAGCATCACAAGCCCTATCAAGGCTTAGTGGACTGTGTGGAGATTTGAGTTTGACTCCTTACAATGCTGCTGCGGCTGATGTTCTCGTAGCATTACTGACTCCAAAACTTGCTAGTTTGTTGAAAGATGAAGTTGCTAAGGATTTGTTATCCAAACTCAACACAAATTTGGAGACACCAGAGGTAAACATATATCTTTTACTGATTTGTTTGTCTGAGCAGCTTAATAATATTGAATGAATGTTGCATAAAGATCGTCAGAATTCACATTTCCATGTTCGTTGTTCTTGTGTTTTTGGATATCTCATAAGAAATATATGTTTGGTTCGATCATATTGCAGAATTTCTATTTCTTAAGATATTTCTCTACATACGAACTCTTGATGAACACTTCATTGAATGTTTAAAACATGTTAAAGATTTTGGTGCATGGACTATAATTGTATCAAATTTTTGTTTCACAGATTATCTGGAACTCTGCAACTCGATCAGAGCTTTTAAATTTTGTGGATGAACAACGCGCCTGCCAGTGCCCTGATGGTTCATATGATTTGGAAACTGCTCAATCTTTTTCATATGACGCCCTGTCAAAAGAGGTCTTCATTGGCAATGTTTACTTGAAGGTCTATAATGATCAACCCGACTCAGAGATCAGTCAACCAGAAGCATTCTGCAATGCTCTAATTGACTTTATATCATCAATCGTGCATACTGAGTTGCCCACTGTTTCTGAGGACGAAAATCTTATCGAAGACAGCAGTTCTTCTAAGGATACTCCAGAACATCAAAGTAGCGTCGCAGAACTGTCATTGATTGAAGGAGATTCCGATCATCAGCCATCATCTGAGGGGACGAAGAAGGAAGAGTGTTCTCTGATTGATCACCTCCAATTAGGATTGACTGCTCTTCAGGTAATTGTATGGNGATGAACACTTCATTGAATGTTTAAAACATGTTAAAGATTTTGGTGCATAGACTATAATTGTATCAAATTTTTGTTTCACAGATTATCTGGAACTCTGCAACTCGATCAGAGCTTTTAAATTTTGTGGATGAACAACGCGCCTGCCAGTGCCCTGATGGTTCATATGATTTGGAAACTGCTCAATCTTTTTCATATGACGCCCTGTCAAAAGAGGTCTTCATTGGCAATGTTTACTTGAAGGTCTATAATGATCAACCCGACTCAGAGATCAGTCAACCAGAAGCATTCTGCAATGCTCTAATTGACTTTATATCATCATTAGTGCATACTGAATTGCCCGCTGTTTCTGAGGACGAAAATCTTATCGAAGGCAGCAGTTCTTCTAAGGATACTCCAGAACTTCAAAGTAGCGTCGCAGAACTGTCATTGATTGAAGGAGATTCCGATCATCAGCCATCATCTGAGGGGACGAAGAAGGAAGAGTGTTCTCTGATTGATCACCTCCAATTAGGATTGACTGCTCTTCAGGTAATTGTATGGTCCCTGTGCATGTGTAGATATCAAAGAAATTAGCATGTCTGACCTTTTCTTTGCCCTTTTTTTTTTTTTTCAGAACTTGCTTACAAAGTATCCAGATCTGGCTTCAGTGTTTTCGTCCAAGGAGAGATTATTACCTCTCTTTGAATGTTTTTCGGTGTCCATTGCATCAAAAACTGATATTCCAAAACTCTGCCTGAACGTCCTCTCTCGTCTAACTGCTTATGCTCCTTGCTTGGAGACGATGGTATCTGATGGATCTAGTCTTCTTCTCCTCTTACAAATGCTTCATTCTGCACCTTCTTTTCGCGAGGGTGCCCTCCATGTTCTTTATGCTTTGGCAAGCACACCAGAACTTGCTTGGGCTGCTGCAAAACATGGTGGAGTAGTATACATTCTGGAACTTTTATTGCCTTTGCAAAGTAACCATTCTTAGCTCTTTTTTTTTTTTTTTTCCAATTGGCTTTCTGATTACATAAAATGGGATCAGTAACTCAAAATGGTCTTTTGTAGAAGAAATTCCCATTCAACAAAGAGCGGCAGCGGCTTCTTTGTTAGGGAAGCTTGTTGCACAGCCAATGCATGGGCCGAGAGTTGCCATCACACTTGTGAGATTCCTTCCGGACGGTCTTGTATCCATAATTCGTGATGGACCTGGGGAGGCTGTTGTACATGCGCTTGAGCGGACCACAGAGACACCAGAACTTGTGTGGACACCAGCAATGGCAGCATCTTTGTCTGCACAGATTGCGACCATGGCATCAGATATTTATCGTGAACAACAGAAGGGTTGTGTTATTGAATGGGATGTACCAGAACAGTCATCTGGTCAACAAGAAATGAGAGACGAGCCACAGGTTATTTTAATTTATTTAAACCTATATATGAAGCAGAGCAGTAGGGAAAGAGTTCCTTTGAGTGGAAGCATGATTATTGATGAAAGTTTTCTCTCTAGGTTGGTGGAATCTATGTCAGGCTTTTCTTAAAAGATCCCAAATTCCCTCTGAGAAATCCAAAACGATTCTTGGAAGGACTGCTAGATCAGTATTTGTCAGCAATGGCAGCAACACATTATGAAGAACATCCTGTTGACCCTGAGCTCCCTCTCCTTCTCTCTGCTGCATTGGTTTCTTTGTTGCGAGTGCATCCTGCACTTGCAGATCACATAGGATATCTCGGGTATGTCCCGAAACTTGTCGCTGCTGTGGCGTATGAGGGGAGGCGGGAAACAATGTCTTCTGGCGAAGTGAAGGCTGAAGAAATTGGCTCTGATGGAGTCAATGAGTCTGCTGATCCCTCCAGTCTACCTGGGCAAACCCCTCAAGAACGTGTGCGCCTTAGTTGTTTACGTGTGCTTCATCAACTTGCAGCTAGTACCGCATGTGCTGAAGCAATGGCTGCAACTAGTGTTGGAAATGCCCAGGTTCTCTACTCTATTTCTCTCCTCTTACTACCACACACATTAACAAATTGAAACTGGTTGTTGGTGTTACTTGTGGCATGTGGAATGACTCTTGAGTTGATTAAACACCAGGTGGTTCCACTTCTAATGAAAGCAATAGGATGGCTTGGTGGGAGCATTTTAGCACTAGAGACGCTTAAGCGTGTTGTTGTTGCTGGAAATCGGGCAAGAGATGCGCTTGTTGCGCAAGGGCTAAAGTGAGTCATCCATTACTTTATAATTTTGCCTTTGGTACTCGAGCTAACTGTTGCTGACATCTTATATATCTCAAGTGCTAACTCTGTTATGCTCAAGTGCTAATCTGGCAAATTCGAGTTACCGAAAATAATTGTTTAGAAGATGTGATTTCAACTAATGCTTGATATTCGTTCCACTTTAGGATGGTCTATCTTTTTGTCTGATATAATTGGTTGTAAATATTGGTAGGGTTGGTCTTATTGAGGTTCTTCTTGGACTGCTTGACTGGAGGACGGGAGGAAGGTATGGGCTCAGCTCTCACATGAAATGGAATGAATCGGAAGCATCAATCGGGCGGGTGCTTGCTGTTGAGGTTAGTATTGAATATGTCAGTGTAATTTGTTTTGTAACACATGTGATTGATGAAATAATTATTACATGTCTCAGGTATTGCATGGTTTTGCAACAGAAGGGGCACATTGCTCAAAAGTGCGTGAGATACTTGACGCGTCAGAAGTAAGTTGAGATATTGAAACACTTACGAATAAAGTCTTCGTTCAACAAGTGTTTGTGTTCATTGAAAAATAAACCGAAATGAATGTGTGACAGGTGTGGAGTGCATATAAAGACCAAAAACATGACCTCTTCCTGCCATCTAACACGCAATCAGCGGCAGGAGTGGCTGGCTTTATTGAGAACTCATCCAACAGTCTTACTTACGCTCTTACCGCTCCTCCTTCTCCGCCTTCACATCCTTGACCAGTCCTTCCTTTTGTATATCCCTTTTGTAAAGTCCCATAATTCCCCTTGCTTTCTTCTTTCTATAGAGAAGATACTATCGATTGTAAATGTTTGAACAGGATGAGAAAGTAAAAAAATAGTGGGTTTCTTGGACCGACAGTGAAAATCACAGATTATATGATCGTCTGATGTCAGGATTTAAGGTTGTTACTGTCGACGCCTAGCCAACAACTGGTCTCTCCTTTGTATTGTGGGTTTGAACTTATGGCTTATTAAATGCATGTATAAGTGAAAATTTTCTCCAAATATCTTTGATCTTCGTTTTTGCTTCGTACATCTTTTGTTGAATCTAAAATGATCTACTCCTTGATTGTTGTAACTGCTATTAGCGGACACGATGATAAGAACGCAAGTCCAATTCTTCCAAGTAATAATGAAAGAATACAAAAAATCTGTTTTAACAATATGCCAAAAGAGAATTCAAGTAGTTCTATATACTGTATACTTAATGACATATTTGCTTTTGGGTCACGGTCTCACAGTTACGGATCACGGGATTTACAAACGACGTTTTTATATTAAACTAGAAAATGTCTCACGCAATGCGTGAGCAAACGTAATAAACTATACAATATTTATAACTAATATATTTTGAAAAATATTTAGTTAATTTTAAGTACATTCGATAATAATTATCATAAATATTATAACTATTTATATTCAAATTATTTACAATTTATTCTACTATTGAATATTATGGTAAGGACTTCATAAATGTTTCACATAAAAAATATTTAAAAAAATATACATGAATTCAGTTGACAAAAAAATATATTAATTTGTATCGATGTATTAAAATAAATATAAATTTTAAAAGTATAATATAAAACTTACAACTTTGACACACATATACAATTACTAAATAAATAACATTATAGAGTTATTTCAATAAAGTTAAATTAATTAAAAAGAATTGTGAGTTTTTTTTTTCTTAAGAACAAACAAATTAATTTTAAATCGACATAAGTTCCATCAGTGATATCAATGAAAATTATATATTTTGTATAAGCTCACTATTCATCAGATCTTGTAGGCTCTATATCACCATCATCCATGTAATTTCTTTCCAGATTATCTCATTTGCCCACAATAAAACTTAATAAACAAAATATAATATAAATTAAACATGATAAGTAAAAGATAAACACTCAGCTTAGGTTCTTGATGGAGATGATAAACTTATCAAATTATGATGATTAATAGAATGACTTGAATTCACATATTTAGTAGATCTTCTTCTCACTCTCACCATAGTTTACTATTTAGTACATAAGTTTTTTTTCCTTTGTGAAAAGCAAAAGTAAATTAATATTGGAAATATTTAACAACAAAGATTCATACTTTTTATAACTTGATAATTTTTTATAATGAAATTAATTGATCTAAATTTTTTTGTTTATATTATATTATTTACTTCCTAACAAATGATAATATTATGGTATATATAAAATATTGACAAATGATACCTTATTAGAAAATATATAATTACATAATTAAATTTAATGAATATAAAAAATAACGTATTTAAATTTGAGAAGAATAACACATGTCAAAAGAACAGAGTGCCACTTGTCAGCATATTAGAGTATGAGTTTGAAAAAATCTTATATAATTTTATTTATATTGTATTATTTACTTCCTAACAAATAACAATATTATAGTATATATAAAATATTGATAGATTATACATCATTAGAAAATATATAATTACTAAATAGATATTGGAAAATGATAGGATATTTTTTTAGTGTAAAAACATAATTAAATTTATTGAATATAAAAAATAATGTATTTAAATTTGAAAAGAATAAACATGTTAAAATAATAGAATGCCACTTGTCAACTTATTGGAGCATGAGTTTGAAGAAACTTTACTTTATATGTAAGATTAGTAATTTCCTTGCAAGCGTCGAAGTTTTTTTCAACTCACATTATAGAAGGGATTAATTTTTGTTTTATTCTTATTAGTACATTACTACATTCTATAATTTTTGTTCTTGTCTATACACTAAAAGTCTAAAACAAGAAAGGGAAAACTGTATTTTTTTTTCTTTCGAAAATCTGCAGTAAAAATATTTTAAAAAAATATTTTCTATGAAATTTGAAAATAATTGATAATTCGAAAGATATCATTAGTCATAGACGCAGCCCGACCTCTTTGCACGCGGAGCTACATGCGTTGATTTGGGCTATGGAGTTCTTTCTAGCGGTTGGTGTCGACTGTCAAGCTTTCGAGACGGATAGTGCAGAGTTAGTTGCAATGGTGCAGACGCCAGGCGATTGGTCCGCTTTTTCGAACCTGCTGGATGATTTCTCTTTGCTCAGATCATCTTTTCCTTCTTTCACCCTTATTAGGGTCCCTTGTCTGTCCAACGCTAGGGCGGATTGTCTTGCTCATTCGTCGAAATCTTTAATTTCTGAAACTTCTTTTGTAAACTTTTATCCTGCTGTTTGGGCAACCAATGTTGAGTCCTCTTCTAATTTAATTATATGTTTGGTTGAAAAAAAGATATTTAGAAAAGTTACTGAGTTGGCCGGAAGAAAAAGGCCATTAAAGAAAACATAGCACAATATTAGAAGCAAAACACTTCGAAATCATGTGGCCATCGGTTTATTCTCGACCTAAACCAAAGATGAAGCACTCTTAGCTTCCTACTTTTAAAGTATTTCAAAGACATGATTTATATATAGAGGTCTATATATCAGAAGCACTCTCTCTCTCTCCTATTTTGAAGTATGATCATCAGAAGCACTCTATCTCTCCTATTTTGTAATTTTTCTGGAATTTATATATATAGAGGTCTAATTTACACAATCTGTTTTAGATTATTATTTAACTCCAATTAATTAAAAAATGTGAGCTTTTTTCACCAGTCAATTTATCATTATTCTATCCTAACTTTGTATTTGGTAATAGAGGTCTAATTTACACAATCTATTTTAGATTATTATTTAACTCCAATTAATTAAAAAATGTGAGATTCTCCTAAATTTTGTTACTTTTGAATTGGTTCTTTTGGCAATTAAAAATGTTAAAAATTAAATAAATTCCATGCACTTGTGTCAATCTTCTTATATAAGATATTCATACATATGATATGAGAGAGATTTAGAACATACACACCTTCAAAATCCAAACATCAAGATAAACAAATAAAAACGAAGCCTAAGACAAAAAAAGTTATCCACCCATTTTATCTATCATCTTTATCATCAAAACTTCCCATTCCCTCCCCACCTAAAAAAAATATGTTCATCAAAATATGCATTTCACCACTTGCGTTGATTCTCCTATTAACAGTAACGATCTTACACAACCATGTCCATGCAACAAGTCCGATCAAAACCATCGTAGTTGTTGTGATGGAGAATAGATCGTTCGATCACATGCTTGGATGGATGAAGAAACTGAACCCGGAGATCAACGGTGTGGACGGGTCGGAGTCAAACCCGGTCTCAGCATCGGACCCTTCCTCTAAAAAGATCAAATTCGGTTCGGGTTCGCATTACGTGGATCCAGACCCGGGTCATTCGTTTCAGGCTATAAGGGAGCAAGTGTTCGGGTCAAATGATACAACCATGGATCCTCCACCGATGAATGGGTTTGTTCAACAAGCATATTCCGAGGACCCCAGTGGTAACATGTCGTCAAGTGTTATGAATGGATTTGAACCTGATAAGGTTCCTGTCTACAAGTCTCTTGTCTCCGAGTTTGCTGTTTTCGATAGGTAAGATATATTTTTCATATTTTCCTGTCTTTTTTTTGGATTTATCATTACGTCATATAATCAGATTGTCGTATCCTTTGTTGTCTCACTGGTTCATCTTAAAAATAAGATTGTTTTTTACTTTAAAGCAGTGAATCTGAATTTTATTTTTATTCACTGAATAAATTAGAAGAAAAACAGATGCATGGTTTTATTCCTTCATTCTTTTAAAATTTCCCTTTATTTATGGTTATGGAAGTAAAATTTAATTATGTGCTATAATATTTTTTAGTTCTTTTGTCAAGTTATTCTTCTGACTGGCGCTCTCTTCTATGGTGATATTGTTGACTCATTCAGAGGGAGGTATTCAACTTGATATTTTGAAAGATTCTAAAGTATTCTTAAAATCACTTGTTATTCAATTCATGATTTTAAAAAATCTTTTAAAATCCTATGTTATTCAACTTGAAATTTATGTAAAATCATTTAAAATAATCTAAAATCTCTTGTTATTCAATCACTGATTTATAAAACTTACTTAAAATCTAATGTTATTCAAAATATCACAATTTTTTAAAAAATAGTATTTTGAATGATTCTGCAAGACTTTTTTTGGTTTTTTAGTTGACAAATATGAGTAACAAAATACTACCTTTTGAGGTAGGATTTTAAAGGATTTAAAAAAAAAAAACAGTCGATGAAATATCAATTCCGACGACAGCTCTAATCTCCACCGATCAGCAGTCACCTCCTGAAGCTTCGTATCTTCCTGTGAATTAAACCACCATCTCTGTTCAGTAAGCTCTCTCTCTTGTCCCTCTTAATTTGAATCTCAAGGTTCAGTTTTAACTAGAATACCTCAGCTCGTTTTGTTTTTTGGACTGCAATTTGCCTCTGTGTCTGCGCAAAGTGTACCTCATCGTCGTAAAAGTATATCGGATCATGGTAAATTAATGGGCTGTTCTTTTTAGAATCCATATATGTTACAACAGGAACATAATTAGCTTTTGATCATTAGATATCAAACAAAACGAATCATGATAATGAAAAGAACAAAAAAAGAAGTGGAATGCAATATGTTCGTGGCTTACAAATTTCTACAGAAAGTCACACCACAATGGAAAACTCAGATCTTTTTGGTTTAGGTTTTTCTTCCTCTCTTCTTCATCTCACTTAAAGCTTTTTTCTTTGTTGCAGGTTTTAATTAGAAACTCACATCTCAACAATCAAATATGTTATTATGGGATCATCTTGACCAGATTTTAATTGCAGGTTTTAATTAGACTCTCTGAGCATAATTTTTTTTTTGGCATATAATTTTCTTTCTTTATATTGTAAAATATTTAAAAATCACCCAAAGTTTACTCATAGAATATCATAGAATCTCATAGAATCATATTTCATTTCTTTTTTTAGAAAATAGAAAAACTCTAAAACACAATCAAATCTCCTAAAAATCTTCTAAATCTTTCAAAATTCTAAAATATTAAAATCCTACAAAATCTTTAAAATATCAAGTTGAATACCTCCCTCTTAGTCAAGCTAAAACGTATGTTAACATAGTAATTAAAAAAGTCATTAGTACTAATAATTAAATCTGATTTTTGTTTTCTTTGAACAGATGGTTTGCCTCGGTACCATCATCGACACAACCAAACCGCATGTTCGTGCACTCAGCGACGTCAGCAGGAGCAACCAGCAACGACCCTCTTTCACTTGCGAAGGGTTATCCTCAAAGAACCATTTTCGACAATCTTGACGACGAAGATATCTCTTTCGGGATATACTACCAGAATATTCCGGCGGTACTGTTTTACCGGCGCCTAAGGAAACTCAAATACGTGTTTAAGTTCCATAGCTATGGACTCTCTTTCAAGGATCATGCTGAGAAAGGGAAGCTCCCTGCCTACACTGTGATTGAGCAACGTTACATGGACACCAAGTCGGAACCGGCTTCTGATGATCATCCATCCCATGATGTCTACCAAGGACAGGTTTGTTTTATTTATTTTATACAGTTACGTTTATACTAATACTATATATATTATATATAAACTCTTAACTTAAAACTTGGTATGATATTATTATACACATTTCAGAAGTTTATAAAGGAAGTGTACGAGATCCTAAGAGCGAGTCCACAGTGGAATGAATCTCTATTAATTATCACTTACGACGAGCACGGTGGGTACTTCGACCACGTGTCCACACCGGTTCGTAATGTTCCTAGCCCGGACGGTATAGTTGGACAAGAACCGTTCCTTTTCCAATTCAACCGGTTAGGTATTCGTGTACCAACAATAGCAGTGTCACCATGGATCGAGAAAGGAACGGTCGTACATGGACCAAACGGGTCTCCATTTCCATCGTCGGAGTACGAGCACTCTTCCATCCCCGCGACTGTGAAGAAACTGTTCAACCTATCAACGCCTTTCCTCACAAAGAGAGATGAATGGGCTGGGACTTTTGAGAACATCTTACAGATCCGAAAGGAGCCTCGAACTGATTGCCCCGAGACGCTACCGGAACCGGTTAGGATAAGAATGGGAGAGGCGAATGAGAAAGCTTTGTTGACTGAGTTTCAGCAAGAGCTTGTACAACTAGCTGCGGTTCTAAAAGGAGATAATATGCTTACAACATTCCCTAAAGAAATAAGCAAAGGAATGACAGTTATTGAAGGGAAGAGGTACATGGAAGATGCTGTCAAAAGATTCTTAGGGGCTGGTCGTTCAGCTCTTGCCATGGGAGCGAATAAAGAAGAGCTTGTTCATATGAAACCTTCCCTCATCGAAAGGAAACCTTGACCTTCAGTTTCCATTCTTCCTTAGTTCCTTTTAACTTCTATCATCTCTCTCTCTTTAATTCGGCCTTTACTTATATAAGTCAAATCCCCAATATCTAATTAATATAAACTGATATATAGTTTCTAAAGTTATATATACGGCAAAGTAACACCTTTTTTAACTAATTTTGTTTTTCTTCTGGTGAAAACACTTTTCTTTAACATTTTATACCATGACTAATTGACTATCAACTTTTTAAATGAGGTACGTAAACAAAAATTTTTTAACTAACACGTTGTTGTGGACAAATTGATTTATGGGTGAATATTGGTGATTTAAACAATTTTTGATACTTCATTTCATAATAAGTCAGTTTCGTAGTTAAAGTTGGCAAAATAGACATTTGTGTACTGTTTAATAAAAAAAGGGGGGGGGGGGGGATTTGGGATAATTAAGTTAAGTCGAATTGAAAATTTGATCAATATTTTCTCTACTACGTTGAAACATGTTCAAATATTTCACGTGTGAAATGTATTTTTACACGAAATAAATCTAAAAAACAAAAAAACTTAATTACATATTATGTTTGAGACAAACTGATATCGGTTCCAGCATAATAGTTTTATTTATAAAAATTTTATTTGAATAGATTTATTTTGTACATACTACATAGTGTTGATTGTTAGACTATTATAAAGTGAAAACAAACATTGAAAGAAGTAAAGTTTTGACTACTTATAAAGTGAGAATAAACATGGAAAGAAATACAAATTTGACTATTAACAAAGTGTGAACAAACATGGAAAGAAATTTTTTTTTGACTAATTATAAAGTGAGAACAAACATGGAAAAATATATAAAAAATTGACTATTAACAAAGTGTGAACAAACATGGAAAGATATAAAATTTTGACTAATACTCAATGAAAAGCAATGTCAACTAGTGTCTCAATATTATAAATAGATAAGTTCTCATTCGAACCCATTCATAAACATAAATAAGAAAAAGAAAAAGTGAAAGTAGAAAAATGGGAAAGGTAACTAGCTTAGCATTGTTCATGATCATATTAGCGGTAATTGTGATAGAAGGCGAAGCAAAATCGGCGATAGAATGCAATAAGATTTGTCGACAGCATTGTCAACGTTCATCACCGGCGTCAGAATGTGTGGCTTGTCTTAAAAAATGTTACGAAACTCCACCAGTTCAAGTTAGAACTGGGAACTCTGTCATGGAGTATGAAGAAGAAAAATATCAATAAAGAATGTTGTTTGTTTCGATTAACTTAATATAAAAGATATACATGATTATATAGATGGAGAGTAATCGAGAGATTTTAATATTTTAATGTACCTGTTTAGTAATAAGATGATAAAATATATATTTGTCCTCTTCCATGCTTAAACTCAGTGCCCGCTCAAATATTTTATAGGTCCCTCGGCAAAATTTCTTTATTTTTATACATCAAAGATTATTAAAAGTTCCATTTATTTTGATAAGAAAAAAAAATTAAAACTATTTTATGCATCCATTTTTATACACAACATTTTTTTGGCCCCTCGTATAGTCGTATACGTACGTATAAAAAATCTATATGGACCCTTTATTCATATAATTTTTTTTGACCTCTTTTATTCATACAAATTTTTGTTTTGGACCTTTGATACACGGGCGAGGGGTCACAATGCTCACCCTTGTAGTTAAAGCCGACACTATTAAACTATTTTTTTTTACATAATTTTATGGGAAAATCACTAGTTTGACCCAAATTGAGCAGTTAATTGTTAGATTAACTCCTAAAATTTGAGGGTCAGTTGGGTTAGTTTTATACCGAAAATACCCTTTTTTGCTTTGTTAGGAAAAAAAAAAAGTCAATATTACC
>NC_025691.1:30584325-30601253 GCF_000633955.1 Camelina sativa | reverse complement strand
TTTTTTAGGTTTTTAGTCTATTTTTTAATCATTTTATATTTTTCATTAATCATATTTTTAAATCAAAATATTAAATGCTAATATTAAATGCTATTGTATTTTCGTTTTAAAAAAAAATAACATATTTTCTGGAGTTTTAGTCTATTTTTTAATCATTTTATATTATTTATTAATCATATTTTTAAATCAAAATATTAAATGCTATATTGTATTTTCGTTTTTAAAAAAAAGCTAAAAAAAATCTGGGTTTTTAGTCATTTTACCTAAAAATTGTGTCATTCTAGTTATTGGATAAATTGGAGTGTTAATCTAGCAATTAATTGCCAAATTGTGTCAAACTGGTATATTTTCACTAATTTTATTGATAGTTACCCCTTCTTTGAAATATTTCAATGTTCCGGGCCTTTATGGAGAACGCTTCTCCTATTTGATTATGCATATGCCTAAGGTGGAACTTGGAAGAAGCAAATCTTACTGTTGAAGGTATGTAAAATAGATACCCCAATGGAGATGCTCTTAGAAGCATGTTTTTCCTTTTCTCGTTTTATTTTGTGGTGTATAGCTGTAGAAGATGTTTTTTGGCAATAGAAATCGCATGCGCAATGGAGATAAAGCTTCTTCATATATATGAACGTTAAAAGATAAGGGACAATGGATTTGGAAGTTAGAGATTAATATCAAAGAATGATTTGTAGTATATATGGAATGGAAGTAGAATTTCTCTCACTTTGATATTATTGACAAAAAGGTAAAATAAGTAGTAACCTCTCATCTTATTCTAATGAAAGTATTTGCTATTTTGTGCGAGCGATTAAAAAATAGATGATTTGTCTAAAATTAGGACTTTTATAAGAAAGGAATAGTTGATTGTTCTCATCATACTTTGTTATTTCGTAATTGAGGGTTTGGGAGGAAGAAGAAAGAAAACTGCTTTCTGAAGAAGGTGGAGGTGCCGAGGGAGTTCCAATTCTTCTTCCTCCTGATCCTCTTCTTCTTCCTCATCGGTTGATTACTATTTTATAATTATTATTATACAGTTCTCCTTAAGTATTATTTTGTTGATTTTTTAGGTTCAGGTAACCCATGCATAATTGCTATATCTTTCCACATTATTCCAGCTTTTGTTTTTTAATATTGGATTTTATAAGGGTTTCTCATTCTTTTAAATCTAGGTTTTTTGAATCCAACTCTCCATTTCTCTCTCTTGATTTCAATAAAATGGTTTCAAGTTCTTAAACAAGAGAGAGGAATTGTTTATAGTCACCTGGAATTGGTTATATCATCCTTTAGTTCCAATTGGCTATATATTTATCATTTATTTCCATTTATGCTCCAAAAACAACAAATTTAACGGTAACACAACAAAAATAGTACAACCTAAATGCTTCTATACTTATTGATCACTTGTATATCTTTCTTCTTGTTTTTCAAATCTCTATGCCAACCTACATGGATATCTAAAACCAAAACCTTGTTCTCCTTCTACTTCTACAAGAACCCCTTCATGAAAATCCTACACCCGACCACACCAGACCTAGCCTCTCCAGTTCTTAACCAAATGTCGATTCTTGACCTTCCGGACCTTCCTCTCGACTGCATTCTCGACCTTCTTCCTCCCTCTGAACTATGTAGCTTGTCTAGGGTATGTAGCTCCTTGAGAGAGAGATGTGTGAGTGATTATTTGTGGGAGAAACACTTGATAACCAAATGGGGAAAAATTCTTGGACCTGCTGCTCACAAAGAGTGGCAATGCTATAGATCTTCCCCATATCATCTTGATTCTCCTCATCACCAAACTGAACAACCTTGGCTGGCCAAAATCATATCTCTGATTCGATCTCATTCTTCCATTTTTCGAGATGGTTATCAAAGGATGATAGATGCACCCTCTGTGTCACTTGATTCTACCATGAGCTTCTACCTTTCTCTTGAAACAGGTCGATTTTGGTTCCCAGCTCAAGTATACAACCGTGAGGTAATCATCAATTTCATAAACATATTTTTATCCATTAATCATTATGTGCTTCAATGGATTTGATGAAAGTAGTATATGATATTTTCGGTGTGTACGTAAAAGCAGAATGGACATGTAGGGTTCATGTTGTCATGTTATGATGCTCAGCTAAGCTATGACACTCACACTAATACTTTTCAAGCTAGGTATAAAACATATCTCATGTCCATAGAAAATACAATTTTTTTGCGTATTCTTCATCAAAAGTTGTAAACTAGCTAGACTTTATTGTGGATTTTAGGTTTCCACCACATGGTAGAAGAGCAATTGCGGTTGAAAAGGATGTGACATGGGAGAGGATAAGAGCAGCTCCCATTGATGCATCACCTCATCATCTATATATATCAGATTCTTTAAAGGAGTTGAAACCTGGAGATCACATCGAGATCCAGTGGAGAAGAAACAAAGAGTTTCCTTATGGTAAATTATAATCTAATGCTTGTTGTTTGGAAATAATCTGATTTTAAAGCAAGCTTTGGGTGATGTTGTTGTGTAGGATGGTGGTATAGTGTTGTTGGCCACTTGGATTCATGTGATGGCAATCTCAACCATTGTCATTGCCATATTAGTGGTGAGTTCTCGGCTACATATTCTATGGTTTAGAAATGGAATATTGGTTGAGAGTGTTTAAAATTGGATTTCACATTCAAATATTTACTCATATCCTCAGCTCACAAAGGCTATTAAATTCCCTAAAATTAGTTGAATAAAGTGAATATTTAAGAAACGATGATTCTTTTGTTGCATCAGAATCACCACAAAACGTAAAATCAATTAAACAAAGACAAGGTTTTCGAATTTCTTACCGTCCTCTCTTGCATCAGAATTCAACATATATAACCCCATAATATCATGTGACATTAACCTTTCTATATTAAATTAAAGATTTATGCATGTATAGTCACATGTTGTACTAAATGGTTAATTTGTTGATGAATTAATGGTGAAAACAGAGATAGTAGTGCTGGAATTTAAACAGTACACAATTGGATCAAGGTGGAGAAAAACAATGATCAACAGGAAAGATCATAGAGAGAAAGGTAATGAAGAAGACGGATTCTATGGAGGAATACGAAAGCTAAACTGTAAAGAAGATATTGCAAGGTGGAAATGTCTCTGGCCATCATCCTTCTTGGAGTAGGATTATTCTGTAGGATGTCAATTTTAGAAGTGTTTTTTTTTTTTGTCCAATATATAATTGATCGTTAATTAATTATTTATAAAATATTCAAATTATACATGAAAATATTCAATGGTTTTTTTTGTAACATTTTGTATTTCCTTTTTTTTTTTTTGGTCAAAGACAAACTTAAAAAAAAAAAAAAAAATTAAAACCCAAAAAAAAAATATATTAATTAGAAAATTGAAAACGGGTGTGAGTTTTTTTTTTGCTCTAATTTGGTAATGACGACATTGTCCGGCCAACCGTCGCTGCCACAGATGCATAGTCTCTTCTCAAAGCTCAGACCTTTCCTTTCTCATTCGCCGTCTTTCACAGCTCCGTTCACTCGCCGGCGAAGTCTCGCGTTTAGCGCTCTTCCTACGACGAAAGCTATCGGCGCGGCGTTAATGAAGGAGAAATGGTTGGATTCTCTCTCTCTCTCCTCACTAGACGAAGATACGACTCAGCAGAGTTCTGAGTCAAGCTGCGTCATTGGGATTGACCCTGATTTGTCTGGTGCCTTGGCTCTTCTTAAATTTGACCACTTGGGTTCTTCTTCTTCTTCTTCTTCTGCTCAGGTCTAGTCACTTGACTGGTGAACGTTTTAGGGGTTTTTTTTTTCTTTCTTTTCAATTGATTAGGGTTACAAAAAGTATCTATCTTTTCAATTTAACAGAATCAGAGTTACTACCAGAGTTGATTGAGTTATTACAGAACAGTTTTAAGGTTTACATGGTTCAGTTGTAATCTGTGGGAAATCTTCTGAACCGTTGATAGACTCGAGACTTTGTTAACTGAAGTTGGTTTTGTTTTTGTTAAATCTGGAGTAGGTTTTTGATACACCTCACATCCCAGTTTTAGTTGGGAAAAGAGTAAGAAAACGTTTGGACGCAAAGTCAATTGTGCAATTGATTCAGAGTTTAGATGTTCCTTCTGGTAAGACTATTTGTTTCTTTACATTGGTTTTTTTGTGTTCTTTGGGTGAGATTTAGAAGAAGTTTTTTACATCTTTTGTGTTCAAATAATGTAGGAAGCAGAGTATATATAGAACAATCGAATCCGTTTCCCAAAGATGGAAAACAGGTTAATACTACAATACTCATTTCATTTTTCTTCAGTTTTGGTGTGTTTTTTTTTTGGTTAAAACTGAAATGTTTGTGTTTGTGTCTTAGGGTTGGTATAGTGGAGGATTTGGATATGGGTTATGGATAGGAACACTTGTTGCTTCAGGCTTTTGTGTCATTCCAGTCTCTGCATCTTTATGGAAGAGGCATTTTCAACTTGCCAGTGGTAGTAGCACAAAGGTGGTTTGATCTTTTTACTGTCAAACTTTGTTAAAACTATTGTCCAAGCACTTTAAAAACAAATCCCTCAAACGTTGACAAAGTTTTACAATATTTGTTACAGGACGATAGTAGACGAGTTGCAGCAGAGTTGTTTCCATCGCTTAGTTCGCAACTTAAGAGGAAAAAGGATCATGGTCGAGCTGAAGCACTGCTCATTGCAGCATATGGTGAAGCCCTTAGAACAGAGAAGCTGTTGATCCCGCCACAATTACTTGTCCCTCAGATTAACTACTTAGAAAACCAGTTAGTGGAGGTTCAGTAATGTTTTAGTTTTTCTTGGCTCAACTCTCATTAATTAAACAATTACAGTTTGGAGTCTACTCCTAACCCTACTAATTGTATTTTTGACAAGGCTCTGTTAAATATATAACTTTAGTGCCATACATGCAGTCATATCACCTAGACCAAAGCCATCGAAAACATTTTGATTTTGTCATTGCTTTCTTTCTTCTATATAAGCTGCTAACTTTCTTCTATAATTTTATCTTAAAGATCTAACCAATCAGCATTAGTAGCCAATGATGCTGTATAGAGCAAGTTAACTTGCCTCATTCAGGTTTTAGATTTTGCAGCACACAAATTGCTGTCACGTCTCGAAGACTCTTAAGTCTTAACTGTTAAAGTGTGGGAGAAGATTATTATCACTACATTTGTTCAGTCATCCACCTTAGCACCTTGCTTGTGGGTGATTGTTAATATAAAGCGCGACTACTTCCACAAATCAAGTTCATTCATACAAACCATACAAGGTGTACGAAGAACACAAACAAATTTTACAAGAATTGATAACAACACGACAAAAATTTAGACAAAGATTTAACCATTTTGGCCAAAGGCTACAAAGTTGCAGACCTGTAAGATGTAACAAGTGAAAAGGTAAGAGGCTTTTGCTTCTTGTATTCGTTGTACCGCAAAAAGAAGTAACCCAAATATTCAAACTCAATGGGAGACATCCTTGCCTGTTCCAACAAATTTGTCCAAGTTACATTAGCGTAATACAAGTTATTATCATAAAGCAGTATACTAGATGACTTAACAAGCGCACCTGGATGATCGCCCATATTGCCCAGTACAAATGAGAAGCTAATTTGTATGCATCTGTCTCTATGAAGACTGATTCTACTTCAGCAACACTGACCTGTTTACACAAGCAATTTATATATAATTCTTAAGCTTTGCACTTGGCAATATAGCCAAACTTGTTTCAAACGAACGCAAAAGTAATGTTTTGCGACATATTACTATGTATCTATTCCAAACGCCTGATATTTTCTTACCTCGTCTGGTTTGTCTGGCTGCAAGTAATGCTTGATGAAATGATATTGTTCCTCATTACTTGGGTACCTACGAAGAAACCACAACACGCAGTTAGTTATGTTCTGATCTGTTGAGGATTTTTTTTATAGAAACAACCGAAGAAGCAAATGAAGTAGAACATACTGGCTGTAATCACAGTCGTATCCTGCATATTCATTGAAGTGATTTCCGATGTCGAAGCCTCTATAGTTGTATGATCCATACTCAAAATCAATCAAGTATAGTTTCTCTATATATGGATTAAAGAGAATCAAGTTAGAAGAAATCATTTAAGCGAAACCAAAAAATCATTGTTATCCAACTCTTAAAGGTGGTTATGGGATCTTGTATAGAACCATCTCACTATTAAGATCAAAACTAAAATGCAAATTTTCGGGTACGTGACCCTAATTTTTAGTGCCTATGTCTGTCATTAATTCATTATGGCTGAAAGATGTACAGAGAAGAAGGAAATTTCTTACCTTCTTCGTCATTCAGCATCAGGTTTCCTGAGAGTAAATCGTTATGAGCAAATACCACAGGTGCGTTAAGTAAGCCTGTGAATTCCTGATCAATCATCAGGATTAGCAAATATTATCAACCCAAAGCAGAGAATAAAATTTAGAATACAGAAAGGAACATTAGCAGATTTTTGAACAATTTACTGTATAGGAGAAGAACCAGAGGACCAATTCGTCGACATCATTCAAAGTTGGTCACAATTTAGCATTGTTTATGTCATTCTGTGCAACAAAAATGACTACAAATTCCAACATGAAAGATATACTATTACTTGTATTGTTTGGTTTCCAGGAATAACTTGACAAGTTGATTTTTCAAACACCAGCAATGGAGAATCATAAGACATCAAGACCACATACACAGGGCAGAAATACAAAAACTTTACTGAGAAAAAGGAAATACCCTGAGTTCAATAATTTCTTTATGCAGTTCTTGAAACGAAATTGTCTCAAAGAGCTTCTGCTTGTCAGGCTCTTCAAACCTAAGAGTAGATGCTGCAAGTAAGGGTACAGGGAAGACATAGAAATTGCATATGAGATGATTTGTAGCCAACGCTCATTAAAGGAGAAAAAAATATAACAGTAATTAAAACAAAAATAAATTGTAAGACCTTTTTCATAGAACTTCAAGATATCAACCCACAACTGAGGTTCCTTGGAACCTGGTATGTCCACTTTATGAAACTTTCCAAGCTCTTTGGCAATTTCCGCAGCAATCTTTGGCTCTCTCATGTCTGCCCACAACAAAAAGAGAAATGAGATTCATTTGAAGTCCATAAAACAGAATTCGACTGAGCAGCTCGTCCACTATTATTACAGTAAACAAATGAAACACAAGACTGGAAAGTCCATAGTTTAAAGAGGTGTTCCACCAATGTTAATGAGGAGCAGTGCCAATAATTCCATAGGATAGAAGTATTCTTCACAAGAATTGAAGCTTATCCATTTGTTATTTTTTCTTGTGGAGTCAAACCTTCATTCGATTTGTTTAACCATGTGAATTTCCAGGTAATCCACTTACATATTTTAAAGACATTCTATATTCCGCTACAAGAATTTAAAATGCCTACCTGATGGCTCTAAGGTTCTTGCATTGATGAATGATTGCACCATGCCATTTCCAAATCCACCAAGCAACTTGGCACCAAATCCAGCAGCCGAGAGATACTTGATAGCCTATTGAAGATGAGAGGAGCATATAACGAAAAAGACAAATGACAAAACTTCAAATGGTGCAAGAGAAATAACAGGAACACGAGCAGAATTTTTTTTTTTTTTTGATACATCAAGAAAACTGAGAAAAAACTCTGCCATGATCGGATGTAAGGCTGAAGCTTAAACTTGACATCACTAGAAGACAAATAATTCAAATAACATAGAAATTCTTGGTAACACAAACTAAGAAATCAAAAAGACAGACCAGAACACAAGGGGAAGGGACTTATGATATAATATGAATAAGGGAAATTACCAGTATCTCTCTCTCACGGTTAATAACATACTCCGTGTTAGGCCCATACAGTCGAACTGTTACAGATACTTGTCTATCTGTGTCTTCCTTCACAGAAACCTTGAGCACTGCCATCATAAAAAGATGACAAAAAAGATGTAAAAAATAATGCTGAGTTCCATTCCTACACACATTTCTATGAACAATTGAAAACCAACATTGCAACAAGGTAGAATATGAACATTGACAAGTAAACTTGTAAAGGAAAGAAGGTGATATAATGGAAACAACTCACATAGATTTGTGATGCCTCCTGATACTCTCTCGACAGAGAAGAGTGAATCATCAAGCTCTCGCCAATTCTTGAACAGATCTTTACATAGCTCTCTGTTAAGAAAGCAGCAATTAGAACCCAAAAAAAAAAAAAAGGTTCAAGATAGCTTTTCTCTCTCTCTCTCTCTCTCTCTTCCTACAGAAAGAAACAAGACTCATGATGCCACATTCGTATTCATTTTTTTTGACTAATACGCCATGAAAACGAGACAATAACAAGAAATATGAGTCAACAACAAAGCAGTCTAATCACTTTTGTCTCTTTTTATGTTATTATAACAATCTCGTCACTTTCTTCAAGATAAGGAAACTTTTTTGTAACTATGTATGTCATCACAAAGCGCTTTACAACAACCACAGCATAGAAACAACAAATCCCAAGTGTAAAGGAAATAGCAATAAAGCCAACTTCTGGGTTCTCTCTAGGTCAGAGACTTGTTCCTCAATCCCAATATTAGGGAGGAAAAAACAAAAAAAAAAAAAAAACAATCTCCGTAGCTAAAACAAAATCGAAATCAAACGGGGAACAATAGAAGGAAACGATTGAGAGAATAGGGAAAGACGAACATGATACGAGGAATCATGAGAGGAAGAGGCAAAGACGTATCGACGACGAAGGAAGAATATGGAATCTGTTGGGCGTTGGCGTTGGCGTTGCCGTTAGCTCCTCCTCCATCTTCGGCGTTGGCTAATGCCCATATATTATTATTATTCTTCGCTGCTCCCATTTTCTTTCAAAAAAAGTTTCTCTTCTTCTTCTTCTTCTTCTTCTTCAACAATAAAGATTCCTTTTTTCTTTTTCTTTCAGATCTCAATTAAATTTTGATTCTTTGTGTGTTTCCCCTAATTTAACGCATCTTATATTTTTTTCTTTATATATATTTGTTTTGTATGTCGGCATTTTGATATGAGGGTTAAGTCATTTTAACATGTGCCGTACAAGTTTTTATTTTATTTATATTTGGGATGTTTTTGATGATTTTGTCAAGTTTTAGTATCCTTTTGACCTCTCTCTCTAGTCAACAAATCAATTTTGCCTCTGCTCAAGAGTTTAATTTTCAGAAATAATTTGGGGTATCACGGTGGAAATAAATAACCATATGATTTGTACTCAATCCTCTCTAGTCACACTTTGAGCAATCAGGAATGTGGGGAATGTTCCTTTGTTTGCACTTTCTATCCTCTTAGTGTAATTTCCAAAAAAGGGGATGAGATTTAATCCTATACCAACAAAACCTCTGATTCGAATTTAAAAGAAGGCTAAGCTTCTGGTCTGAGGATAGATTGTATCAAATCTTTTGACTCTCAATAGCGAGAAAGAATAATTCTCCTAATCGTGAGACTTTTCAAATTTTTGATTGCCCAAGCCAATATTCCAATTCCATTTCATTATTTGAGACCATGTTACTAAAGGCTCTTCCAGTGTGGAGTAAAACTGCATGTACCTTCAGAATTTCTAAGAACCCAAGCACCACCTCTTCCAATATTCCAAGCAGGATTTTTTTGGCCAGAATTATGAGAAACTACGTCGATATTGAATTCAATATTTTTATTCATTATAAAACAAAAACAATCCATGTAAAATACACAAATGTAAGTTTTGTACGAAGAGACCAAAATACATAGAGTTAAAAAAAATGAACATTTGAAGTGAACACACACAAATATTTGTAAAAAGATACAACTATTAAAATAAAATAATTCTAAATGAAACATTATCAAAAAAAAAACTTAAAACTGCAAAAAATACATCTTATCAAAGTATAATAATTTTTTCATTTTATTACTTTATAGAATTTATAAATTTACGTTATCTACAAGAATTGTTTTTATTAATATATCAGATAGACGGATTTCAATTGTGTTAGATGGATTTCAATTTTCTTCTGAAACCGGTTAAAATCAGATAACCGAAAAAGCATCGGTTTGGTCTGCTCCCTAACGCTAATCACTTATTCCCGGAACCGCCGCCCGCAGCTGAAGTCATCAGACGCCATTGTTGCCGCACCCCCTCTGACAAAGTACCTATCATTATCAATCAATACTTTGCTTTCTCGATTCCCTAATCTGATAATTTTTAATTATAATCTGGTTTAGTTTCTGGAATCAAAGATGGGTAGCGAAAGTGAGAAACGGAGAGAAGCAAATAAAGAAGAGGAAGAAGAAGAAGAAGAAATAGTCTGTTTGGAGTCCTTCTTCATCAACGATGAGTAATTTTGTTACAGAAACAAATATATATATATATATACAAATGTTTGTTTAATTTGGTTTTAACCTTTGATCAAGTGTTAGGTTATGGTTTCCTTAAGACATGTTTGTTTCTGTCTTTTTGTCGGATGCAGTTATCAGTTGACCAAGTTTACGTTTGGTTCTCATGTTCTTGAACTCTACTGTCTCCAATCAGCTTCAAGTGAGTTTCTTTTTTCTTTATCTTGTATCAATCTTGCATTGTTTTTTTTGCTTCTTAGATAAGAAAAAAAGGAGAAAACTTTATTGGTATAATATTTGATTTGGTTGTTGTGAGGTTTGTGTTATGATCATCAGAGTTGAACTTATGTTGTTTATATGCTCTTCAAATCTTCATGAAGTTATTATTAGTCAATGTCGAGTCACTGATCTGTATACGAGGCTGGTGTATTCTTTGTACTTTTATATTGCCATTGAAAGACTATGTAGGAGCAATTAGAATTCAGAGATTTTTGACTGGTGTATTCTTTGAACTTCCTTTTCCATTGAAAGACTATTTTATGACTAATGAGAGTTCAGCGATTTTTATCTCTATCCTCGTTAGTATATATCATAAAAGCTTTATGCTGTTACATAACAGGATGTCTAAAATGTTTGTGGTACAGCTGATTTTGATTTAACAGGGCAGCTGGTTTGGCCTGGTGCGATGCTTATGAATGGTTATCTCTCAGAAAATGCTGAGATTCTCCAGGGATGTTCAATTTTGGAGTTGGGATCTGGCGTTGGTTTGTGCTGTTTATGACCTTTTCTCATTTTCCATTTTTATTAGACCACACTAATGCATCTTGTTTATCCTAGTACTTAATGGTGAATCACCACCTTTGCATGTGCTTTCATCTATATTGTTAGATACGTTGTATAATTTCCTGGAAGAGTTGGTCTTAGCAGTCTGCCCTTACCTGAATTCACCATCTTTCACATATATAAACTCCTAAATGTGTGCTCTTTCTTTGGTCTTTGAGAATATAATGGAAGGACTAGTTCCTTAATTTGCTGAATGTTCTTCCAAAGCTTAAAAATACGTTTTCTTCTTCTGGTTTAATTCCTGTGTAGTTTCTAATCTTTAAACTTCTTTAACTCAGGGATAACTGGAGTTCTCTGTAGCAAATTTTGCCGTAAAGTTATTTTTACTGACCATAACGATGAAGTGCTCAAGGCAAGGTTGCCTCCCTGAAGAGTTGCTCTAAAAATTCATAATCATTGGTGGAATATAATCAGGTTTTTATAACTTTTCAGATACTGAAGAAAAACATCGAGCTGCATGGACATTCCAGCGGTCCTAACCCCTCAGCTGGTGAGAAAATAAAATCAACTAAGCTATCGATTCTCATCATTCATGTTAGTAAAGGGTTCTGTTTCACATTTCTATCTACAGAACTAGAGGCTGCAAAGCTAGAATGGGGAAATAGTGATCATCTAGGTGAAATTTTACAGAAACACAAATATGGCTTTGATCTTATCCTTGGAGCTGATATCTATATCCTTATGTTCGATAACAGTTTTTTTTATCTATCTGCATAGTACACTGGTTGATTGTAGTGTTATTGATGCCGTTCTGGTTTTGGTCCGGATTCGGATATTTAGAAAAAATACATCTTTAGTTCGAGTTTACAAAGAAATTATGGTTTGAGAAACAAAAAAAAAACCTGAAATGGTAAATCTTATGTTCAGTTCAGATTTGGTTTAGTTCAGATCAGTTAAACTATATTTAGTACTCCTATGATTTACACCAGAATGAAAAGAAGAAGAAAAAAAGCCTTGACAATACGTAAGCTTTCAGCAATCAAGTGTGCCATTGCTATTTGACAGTGTTGAGCAGCTTCTGCGGATCAGGGGACATGGAAACTGCAAGTTCATTTTAGCATACGTATCACGGGCTAGACAGTAAGATTGTCAGCCACCAACTTTTGCAATTTTCCCTCATATGGCTGCAATTTTCATATGATCTAAAAACATCGTTTCAGGATGGATTCTGCGATCTTGAGAGAAGGCGCTCAGCACGGGATGCTGATGAATGAAGTTTCTGGGACTCGGTGTACCGTAGCAAACTTGGAAGGTGTCATATATGAGATCAATCTTCAATAGAAGAAGAAAGGTGTCATATTTGTGTTGTTGGAGTAAATTTTATTTCCCTTGATGATACCTGAGAATTTTATACCATTATGTTAGTTTCGGATGCAGACATTTTTGGTGAAATCCTTTACTAAAAGTTAGTGTTTTAGAAGTATAAACAATGACATTTGTGTATGCTTTGAAGTGAAACCACATTTGTTAGCTGAAAAATTGTTGCAACTAACATATCTCCTTTATTATTATACACAAGTTGCCATGTCCAATTTCTTGATTTCACCTACTTATCAGTTATTTACTATACTAAATTTATATTATTTATTATCTAAACACACTCCACTTATTTGAGTGGTCAATTTTCAAATAAATTTCCACCATATAATAATAATTTAATACTACACACACTCCTATTTAAAATTTGTTGCTCCAATCAGTAAAGAGGAAAAGAAGAAGTTAAAAAAAAAAAAAAACATGTTATAATTGCTTAAATTGATTTTGTGTATTTATAATTATTGAGGACCAAAAATAAATGTGTGTCATCATCGTCTCCCCAACTCAAAGAGGACCTCCCAACCAGAGTTAGAGGGTGGAGATAAACTTAGACGCGTCCTTCTTCATCATCCTCCTGCGTCTTCTTTACGTCACCGGAGATCAAATCTTATCGCCGGAGATTCTTCATCGCAACGGTAAAATCTCGTCCCCTCTAGATTCGCTTCTAATCGGAGAACATATTTGTCAGTGAAATTTATCGATTTCTGGCTAAAAAGAAAGAAATCGATTTTGGAATCTTGATTGGATTTTGTGGAATATTTTTGAACAAATTTGTTTGAGCAATGGACTCTCTGACAATTTTTCTCCAGAAAAAAAAGCTCAAAACTATTGCTGAAAAAAAAATATGCAATGGAATGGGGCGAGACGAGCCCATTCTTTATGGTGCAAGAGTCTAACAAACAACACTCATTTGCATCATCCTTCTATTCCAGTCTCACATTTTGTCACCACCACTACCATCATGTCGAGTTTGGAGGAGCCGCTTGGCTTTGACAAGTTGCCTAGTATGAGTACAATTGATAGGATTCAGAGGTTTTCCTCTGGTGCTTGTCGGCCTAGGGATGATTTCGGCATGGGACACCGTTGGATTGATGGAAGAGATTGCACCACCTCTAACAGTTGCATGTGAGAGCCAATAATAATCCTTTGAAGAAGTTTGATTGATGGCATCTTTATTTTCGTTCCTTTTAAAAAATCTGTTTACTTTTACAGTGATGATGATAGAAGCTTCGGTGGTAAAGAGTCCTTCCCGTGGAGAAGGCATACTCGAAAACTATCTGAAGGAGAACTACATCTGCTTCAGAATATTTCTATTTCAGGGAGGACTTCTACAGTTTCTGCAACTCTAAGGGAATCCAAAAGTTTTAAGGGCCATAAGTATAGCACATTTAGCAATGACAATGGCACGCCACATATAACTCATAAGGTAAATTTTCTTGATGGAGGAAGTAGTTTTTGACATCTATCTACATAAATCATAAGCCAATTATCCATTTTCTCTATCTTATTTCTGTATTTTCTGTTTGAATTTCATCAGATCTCTAAAGGTATACCAAAGTTTGTGAAGATTGTAGAAGTTGGTCCAAGGGATGGCCTGCAGAATGAGAAAAATATAGTACCCACATCTGTAAAGGTGGAACTAATTCAGAGATTAGTTTCTTCTGGATTGCCCGTTGTCGAGGCTACAAGTTTTGTATCACCAAAATGGGTTCCCCAGGTAATGCTATTATGCTGGTGTTTGTGAACTTTATTGTCTCCCTGCTGTTTCATATGATCCTATGTTTGGTATCTCCATTATAAAGCATATAGAGTGACCACTTTAAAGAAATGATTTTTTTTTTACTGTAGATAGACTATAATTTTCTCATATAAATGAATGTTTCCTTTGTAGAGTTAGCTGCATCTAAATAGTTTTTCAAGATGCAACAATATAGTTTTCGAGTTTGTTTTTGTTGGGCATCTCACTAGGAGTGTATTTTGAAACCTCTCACGCGTCATGGAACAAATTTTCTTGAGTACTAGCTGCCAACTCGAACACAAATCCATTGCTTGCTCATATGGTCTTGCTTGTTCCTACATTCACCTGAGCAACAAGCATACCTTTTTTCGGATTTTATTTTGGTTACAATCTATAGTTCTTGCTACAAGACATTCAAATTGCTTCCGATAGGCAAAATAATGGAGAAAAACCCATTTTCCATGTAGAGGAACTAATTTAACTGAACAGAAATTTATACTATTTCACCTTGTAGCTTGCAGATGCAAAGGATGTAATGGATGCTGTAAATAGTTTAGATGGGGCTCGATTGCCTGTTCTGACACCAAATCTAAAAGTATGGACCATTTATCTCCTAGGATTCTCGAAACAATTCTTTGTTTCTTACCTTTGAACACCAACATGGAGTCCTTGTTTCTTTTTAGGGCTTTGAAGCGGCTGTATCTGCAGGTGCTAAGGAAGTTGCAATCTTTGCATCAGCTTCTGAGTCATTCTCCTTGTCAAATATTAACTGTACCATCGAAGAGAGTCTCTTGAGATATCGTGCTGTTACCGCTGCTGCAAAGGAGCATGGGGTTCCCGTCCGTGGGTACGTTCTTCTAATCTGTGTTGATTGTGTACTTTATCTGTTCACTCCCTCTGTATAGTGTCTACCAAATGTGGTGCCTACTCAAGCTTTTCATACTTCTGTGCTAAGGGCCGTGTGCAAAACATCTTTAAACTCTTTTTACCCAGTGCTTTTATTTTGGTTTCTCGCTATCCAACCATTTGATACTTTGTCACCTTATTTAATTTTAATGCGTGAATTGAATCACCTGTGGATCATGTTTGGCAAAAATTTAATCCATACGTGTGATAATCTTGTCCAAACTTCATTTTCTTGTCCAAACTTCATTTTCCATCAAGCTTGATCCAATTAGTTCAGACTTGGTTTAACGTCTCATATTATTGACCCATTGAATGTTGTTAGTGGTGGAATCAATCTGTTTTCCAATTTTCGACCATAATATAACACTTATAGCAGAAACAGTTGGTTCTAATTGAAGTCCATGATTATGTCCCAATGTTGAAGGTATGTATCTTGCGTTGTGGGGTGTCCAGTGGAGGGAGCCGTTCCACCCTCAAAAGTGGCTTATGTTGTGAAAGAACTCTACGACATGGGCTGCTTTGAGATATCTCTAGGTGACACAATTGGGATTGGTACTCCTGGTAATTTCTTTTCTGAAAAATCTTGCATAGTTTAATCAATTGAATTATAAGCATTGAAGATGTTGAACGGCTTAAATATTAGCTATAAGTCCATTACCTAGCCTAGGACTGTATGCAACCGATTTTAAAGCTGTTGTGACTTGTAAGTTGATTATGGTTACAACAAAGCAGTTCTGGGTTTATGAGAAATGCCTCGGCAGATTATTTTGGGTGTGGATTTCTTGGGCTTGGGTGCTGTTCTCTTGGTTGAGAGTTTAAGTCTTTCCATTAATCAAGTCCCTCTGTTTGGTGAATTGAATAAATCAGGTTCTGTAGTTCCCATGCTCGAAGCCGTTATGGCAGTTGTGCCTGCCGACATACTGGCTGTTCACTTCCACGACACCTATGGACAAGCTCTTGCAAACATATTGATGTCTCTCCAAGTAAGTCAAGAACTAATCTATGAAACTATTTGATTTTTTTTTTTTCGGCAAAAAATATGGTTTACATATATATTCATTTATGGTTCGACATGTGTTGGTGCAAAAGCAGATGGGAATAAGCATAGTAGACTCATCAATTGCTGGATTAGGCGGCTGCCCATATGCAAAAGGAGCTTCAGGAAATGTAGCCACAGAGGATGTGGTTTACATGTTGAATGGTTTAGGCGTCCAAACCAATGTCGACTTGGGAAAGCTTATAGCTGCTGGAGATTTCATCAGTAAGCATCTCGGCCGTCCCAACGGTTCAAAGGCTGCCGTTGCCCTCAACCGTCGGATCACAGCTGATGCCTCCAAGATATGAGTTTTGTTAGAGGATTCACATATGTTAATAAGTCTTATGAATACGAGAGGGTTCAAAAGAAAGTGGAATATAAATTTTATATACATAAGATGCTGTATGAATGATTCATTGTTATAAACGATGCTACTTAAAGGTACAATGGTTTTTATACTTGTTTCTTTGCAATGTAATGTTCTGCAATGCTTTATATGCTAGACGTACGGGACACAATATGTATTTCTATTGTATTTCTACAAAGTTACAAGAACAAAAAATAATCATGTCGTATTCATTAAAAAAAAAGGGTTATCTTTATTTTGCGTACAAAAAAAAATTATAGATAAAAGTAAAATCAACCCTAAAATTAGAGCAACTTCAAGGTCCCTTTTTAAAAAATGATCGGAGAGTATCCCCAGCAATGTGAAAGGTGTTTTTGTTCTGTAAGAGAAAAAAAAAAAAAAAAAAAAAAAA
>NC_025691.1:30582490-30584301 GCF_000633955.1 Camelina sativa | reverse complement strand
TAAAGATTCTCTCATCATCCATCATTCGATATAACTCTGTAAATATCATTTTTGATGCGGTTGCGATTGTTTTCTCCAACCTTCTTCTTCTTACTCTCACACTCACACTTGCGTTTGATTCGAAGACCTGCTGCCTCTTCGCGTTTGTACGCCGTCTCTGCTTTTAACCCTAATCTCTCAGATTCTGAACAACAACCGGTGAATCATCCTAATCTCTCCAAGCTCAACCAAGCCAGTCTTCAGCGATTCCTCAATAGTACCAGAGATGACCCTAATCTCGCTTTGTCGTTTTTGGGACAGCTTAAACAACATGGTGTTTCGCCTAATGTTAATGCTTACGCTACTCTTGTCCGAATCCTTTCTACTTGGGGTTTGGACAGGAAGTTAGATTCGGTTTTAGTTGAACTTATTCAGAACGAGGAGCGTGGTTTCACTGTAATGGATTTGATTGAAGCTATTAAAGATGAAGCTGAGTACGAGGTCTTGATCCGAGTCTCCGGTGCGTTGGTTAAAGCTTATGTTAGTCTCGCTATGTTCGACGAGGCCATCGATGTTTTGTTTCAGATGAAACGATTGAACCGTGTTCCTAGTATCAAGTCCTGTAATTTCTTGATGAGCCGTTTGATTGAGTTTGGGAAAACTGGTATGGTTGTAGCTCTGTTTCGGCAACTTAAGCAGTTGGGTTTGTGTGCAAACGAGTACACGTATGCAATTGTGGTTAAGGCATTGTGTAGGAAAGGTGATATGGAAGGAGCGCTTAGGTTGCTTTTGGAGAGTCCGACCGTGTTTGCTTATAAGACGTTCATTGATGGGCTTTGTGCAAATGGGCAGACAGAGAAAGCTGTTGTTTTGATCAAAGGTTTGATAGATGAAAAAGTGCTGGCTGGTGATGATCTTAGAACTGCGTATAGCATGGTGGTTCGCGGCTTTTGTGATGAGATGAAAACGGAAGCTGCTGAAAGTGTTGTTCTTGAGATGGAGAGAAATGGGTTTGGTCCTGATGTTCGTGCTTGCTCGGCGATTATTGTTCGGTACTGCAAGGACATGAATTTACCTGAAGCGTTGGGGTTTTTGGATTTAATGTTGGGAAAAGGTCTGAAGTTAAATTGTGTGATTGTAAGTTCAGTCCTGCAGTGCTATTGTAAGATGGACATGTGTTTGGAAGCATTTGAAAAGTTCAAAGAATTTAGCGGCATGAACATTTTCCTTGACAGAGTTTGTTACAATGTCGCGTTTGATGCTTTGGGAAAGCTTGGCAGGGTGGAAGAAGCTGTTAAGTTGCTTCAAGAAATGATGGATAAAGGAATGGTTCCTGATGTCATCAACTACACAACTCTGATTGATGGCTACTGCCTTCAAGGTAAAGTTACTGATGCCCTTAATTTGATTGATGAAATGAGTGGAAATGGCATCTCTCCTGATTTAGTCACATACAATGTGCTTGTCGCTGGATTGGCAAGGAATGGTTATGAGGAAGAGGCACAAGAAGTTTATAAAAGAATGAAAGCTGGGGGTCTAAAGCCCAATGCTGTCACTCACAATGTGATCATTGAAGGCTTGTGTTTTGCACGTAAAGTAGAAGTAGCCGAAGATTTCTTGAGGAGGCTAGAGCAGAAATGCCCGGACAATTATGCCAGTTTGGTGAAAGGTTACTGTGAATCTGGCCTTTCAAAAAAGGCCTATAAACAATTTGTTAGATTGGAACGGCCTCTGAGCAAGAGTGTGTACAACAAACTATTCTTTAGTCTCTGCATGGAGGGTTATCTCGACAAAGCTCTTGACGTACTGAAGAAAATGTGGGCTTATCGAGT
>NC_025691.1:30581012-30581750 GCF_000633955.1 Camelina sativa | reverse complement strand
GTTAGATTGGAACGGCCTCTGAGCAAGAGTGTGTACAACAAACTATTCTTTAGTCTCTGCATGGAGGGTTATCTCGACAAAGCTCTTGACGTACTGAAGAAAATGTGGGCTTATCGAGTTGAACCTGGGAGGAGCATGTGTGGCAAACTGATTGGGGCGTTGTGTGAGATAAACAATGTGAGAGAGGCACAGCTGCTATTTGACACAATGGTTGAGAGAGGACTCATACCTGATCTGTTTACTTATACAATCATGATTCACACCTACTGTAGGCTGAATGAGTTACAGAAAGCTGATGATCTTTTTGAGGACATGAAGCAGAGAGGAATCAAACCTGATGTGGTAACATACACGGTTTTGCTTAATAGTTATCAGAAGTTGGATCCAGAGACAGGTTCTGTTCAAGGAGAAGAGCAAAAAAAGAGAGTTTCAGAGTTCTGGAGAAAATTCACAGCTGCCGGCATTGGACTAGACGTTGTATGCTATACAGTTTTGATAGATCGTCAGTGCAAGATTAACAAGATAGAAAAGGCCACAAAACTCTTTGATCGAATGATAGAAAGTGGGCTGGAGCCTGATATGGTGGCTTACACAACTCTACTATCTGGTTATTGTCGCAAAGGATACATAGATAAGGCAGTCGCACTTGTTACCGAATTGTCAAAAAAGGATATTTTACTGACTGAACCTTTTGGGGATTTAGTTAAGCGCACTGCTTTGAAGCTCAAGAGAATTCAA
>NC_025691.1:30578698-30580693 GCF_000633955.1 Camelina sativa | reverse complement strand
ATTTAGTTAAGCGCGCTGCTTTGAAGCTCAAGAGAATTCAACAAAATCAGGAATGAAGGAGGGTTATATAATGAGTGTAATTTTCGAAGGTCATCTATCATCTATGTAAATAATTATTCGAGCCTCCTTTGTTTAAAGGACTTGTTTCGTTTTTCATGCTTATTGGCTTTGTTTAAAAAAAAAACGAATTGAGGTGGTGCTTGAAGTCGCCGTCGGATTGATAACGAATTGAGACAATTTCTCCTTGCTGGAGCTTTTCGATCAATTGTTTGTTTCTGTTTTTAGGGTTGATGAAAGCTAAATCGGCTTAATCTCTACGCCGTTGATTTTTCTGATATATAAGCTGTGCATTACCATCAAGGAATCATTCCAATTCACTTCTCATGACGCATAAGAAGAAAAACCACCACAAAATTATTTCCATGTCAAACATCACTAACATGTTTCCATTTAAAACGATGACTAGTTCTTTTAAAATGGGTGAATTAGTTCACTGACCAAAACAAAAAAACCATAGAAGAAAATAACCAACTATTTAAAAAAATTAGGAATCTAGGATCAGGGAATCAGAAAATTATTAATTTAGTGTTGGTTGATGGTAGTGATGGTGGCCGACCAACGAAGGTGGCCAGCGGAGGTGGCCAGCGGGGTGGCCGGCGGGGTGGCTGGCGGGGTGGTCGGCGGAGGTAATCACTAGAGTTGGTCGCCAGGTCGCCAACAAAAGTCGCCAGAATTGGTCGCCGGAGTTTTTCGTCGAAGAAGGTCGCCGGAGATGGTGGCCGAAGAAGGTCGTTAGAGATGGTGGCCGGAAAAGATCGCCGAAGATGGTGGCCGGAGAAAGCCGCCGGAAATGGCGGTGGCCGGAGGTGTTGGTGACCGGTGACCGGAGGTGGTGGCTGAAAGAAATCTAAACCCTAAAGATTACATTGAGAACCCTAGTGGAATGATGGTGAAGAGGTGGTGATAGGAGGTAAAGGTGATGGCTGGAGATGATGGTAAAGGGGTAAATAGGGGTGGTGGTGGAAAGGTAAGATTGTATATATTGTAGTTTTTATACACTATATCATAGTTATATGGTTAGTTTGGTTATAGATTTAATTATAGTTTTTTTCTTAGTTAGTTTTGCCAATTTCCCTTCTTTTAATCAAACTTGTATAAGCAAACTAAAAAAAAACAAACGACGTCTGAGATTCTCATTTATATTCTATTACATGATGTTTGGCATCAAACTAAATCTTCTATGTGCTTACTTCGTTAACGAGGGGAGATTTGCAACCGCATCCCTGGATTTTCTCAACAACGACTTGGCTTCTTCGCTCTTCTCGAGCTCAAGCAAAGATACAATCTCAGCTTTGAAATCTACTTCCACGGGATGAAACGACGAGACCATGCTATACAGTTCAATCAACTCCAGCAGGCATGTGGAAGCAGCCACATGAAACTGAGGTTTTAGGTTAAAAAAAAACATTCAATTAGAATATAGTTTAAAGACAAGATAGATAGCTTGTGAGATTATTACAACAATCATATACAGTTTTCTCAATCATCACATTCTGGTCGTGCAAATGATAGAATGAAGATAGTCAACGATTCCAATATGCAAACCTTTGGTAGGTGGAATCTTGTTGAATAAAATTGCATAGTTGATTCAAATGTTTTGTTAGACGAAAGGGTTAGACCAGACGTGGTTGAACCCAGTCCTGTACTCTGTCTAAACAACGGTTCTTTCCTTCTAGAAAAACACTCAAAAAGCATGATAAACTAACTCTAAATGCAAGTAAACTAGACATAATTAATGAGGCTTTTCATCAAGCTACCCTAATTAAAAACCTAATAAGGACATCAACTTTCATCAACAGTGAAGATCTCTTACATAAAAAACGAATACCAAAATCACGAAATTTGTTTCAGTTTTCATTCCGTGCAGACTGTCATGGGAATTGAATACAAACCAGAAAAGAACATACCTGCGCTATCTTCACTGTGTGTATGCAT
>NC_025691.1:30575168-30578638 GCF_000633955.1 Camelina sativa | reverse complement strand
ATGGCTTTATCTCAGTACCAACTTTCTGAACTAGCAAGGAGATGAAGCTGGCAACACCAACTCTGTTAAGAAAAATGAAAAATTCAATATCTACAACTGATTACGTGAAATCTAATAAAATACACAACTCCAACACCACACTAAAAGCAGTTAGACTATTCCATTGAGGCAGTCTGCATTCATGAAGATGGAAAAGAAGGTATGGAATTGCATTACTTATTTTAAACCAATCAAATAGTAGTAGTTAGACGAGTCCATTGAGGGAGTCTGAGTTCATGAAGATGGGTGAAAAGGTAATAAGGTATGGAATTACGTCACTAATATTAAAATAATTGAACGGTTAAAGTTATTTAGTCTACCTTATGTGAACTCAGTTCTCTCAGGAACTCTTTACAAGCCATAACAAAAAACATTTAGGAAATTAAATAGGGGATATGATTATTTTCGTGTGTTTACATGGCAGAGACAGGACACTGGTCCAAAAATGGCTTAAATCATATGACATCATTTTTGAATGCAATCAATTTGACAAGGCATTGTTCCCAAGTTTTCTTACCTCTATCAAATTGTGTAATAAACTTAACAATAGTACCGGCCAAAACCCAAAGAAATATAGTGTCAAGTAAAAGTTGTAGATGGATTAGTTCGTTACCAATAGAACGTTTTAAGTAACTGACCTTGTATTGAGGCCAACACCACCCCGAACAAGTTGCGTGAGACGAGGAATCAACTGATCAAGTGATTCAATATCCACTATATTAATACACAGATCAAGAGTTTCCCACATTGGAGAGCCTTTCGAGATTGAAATTCGTAAATTTTCAAGTTTCTCGGTTTCTATGCCAATATTGGCAGCATGCAACTGAAACATGAAAAAATTAAATTTAATACGATTTCGGGACAAGGTGAAGATTCAAACTGAAGTTGCTGACAGTAAAGGATACCTCAACATAGTTAAGTCCTTGGTCTTCAAGACTAGACAAACTTTCCAACATACAGCAAACTAAGTCTGACAAATGTGGACGGAGGGCAACTCCAGCACCCTGCAAAGGGAAACAAATAGCACAAAATCACTTGAAAAGGATCATAAATATTTCCCTGGAGCACATTCAGTTGACCAAAAGAAGAGCTTCTACAGTCCGGATTTACTGATTACTCAACTGTATTGAAATAAAATAAAATATACCACTACCAAAGTCAAAAGAATAATCTCTGAGAAGAAGGCATGATATGAAAATATACCATTACCAGGAAACAAATTGGTCATATATGAGCACAACTCTCTTAGATCATCAATCTACCAAAGTAAGGCTAACCTTTGCAAGCTTCATAACAACTCCAATTGAAGCCTTACGTACACTGTCCACTTTACTCATTATTCCTTCAGAAAGCAAAAAAGGAAGAACAATATCCATTGCTTGTTTTGCATCTGATAGTTCAGTAAGCGTGACATCACAGATCCTTATCGTTAAGGATGTCACAGCACGACATAACTTATCACCAGCATTTCTCACAGTCTCTTTAATGTCATCCATTGCACGGAATGCAGCTATCCATAGTTTTTTCAAATGCTCCCTGACCTTTATTTACATAAGTGCATGAAATAAGAATACCAATTAGAAAATCTGATAGAACAACAATGTTTACATACAAGAAAGAAACAACCAGGAGGCTGGGTGAATATATATGTTATACTTCACTACAAGCTGGTTCTAGAACCCGGCAGGTATGTAAATTGATATACGAAAAGAATTAACATCATCTAAAAACCAGAACTAGTGTTTAAGATATGGAGTCTAACTTCATACATGCAACAGGAAATTTCATTTAAATTTTCTATCAGAAACGAAGATCCCACCTGGTCAAATTTCCGACCTTGAATTATATCAGCAAGGGCCAAACAGGATGCCTCACGAGAGCGCCAAAGCCGTGAACCACATTGTACTAGCAAATCATCGAAGATGTGATTCAAATGTTCATCAACAGCTTTCTTAGGGTCTTGTATCAGTGCTTTCCAAATGTGTGCCATTGCATCCTGCCAAGATTACATGAAAAGTAGCAATTACTAAAAGAAGTAAACAAACGCACCCTTTGCGACCTTTTATGACGAGATGAACCCGCCAAGTAGGAATAAGTGATATCACTCATATAGCTATATTTTTGGGTGGTGAAACATTATTTATCTTCAAATAAAAACTGAGGAACTTTATTCACTTAATAAAAATAAATAAATAAATGTACTGGACCGAAAGCGATTTATGCAGCTTGTAGAAGTGCAACTGGTAAATATTTCTCCTGTAAAACTAAAAAAAATCTACTGATTAAAGAAAAATGCTTTTCAATGCTAGAAATGGTGTCACTCAGTTCAGTTTAACAAGCCAATGTTTAGTCGCGAGACTAGTGATGAATATATAGCTTGGATATGCTGACACATCATCATTATGCAAAATAGAATAACAGCACAGACTGAACCATGAAATTATGAGCATTTCAGGATGAATAGGTCCCCTAATTGAATATACGCCAGATAGTAACAGGTCAATATTCCGAAAACGTAGTAATCCTACCTGCACATTTTTGTCAGGATCATATTGATAACGAATCAACCTCGGAATCAACAGTCGCAAATGTGGTCGAAGAGCATCTCCTGCTTGTTTGGCTATCTTGGAGAACCCAAAAGCAGCTCCTCTCTTTGAGTTAAGAGAAGCTTGGTGATTGGCTAAGTCCATAAATTTGTAAATTAAATCAGGTTGCCCCATTTCATTTGCAAGATTACAAAGCTCCTTGTAAGTGCTAATCTTCCCTCCAGTGGGACTCTCACCGATGGTTCCCTCTTGAAACACTTCAGAATCCTCAACAAGCTGAAAAACAAAAATACTTGAGGAACAAATACAAAAACTGAAGAACCAGAAAGAAGAACCCAGATGGATAGATTTTACCTTTATAGCTCGTTTTCTTTTGCTTGTGCCAGTTAGAGTATTTACCAGAGCATCTACTAGGTTTTTCTTCATTGATGCATCACCAAGTTCATAGATGATGCTCATGCCCTGGGATGCCAGCTCCTGTGTAAGTTCATTCTGGTCGCCTAACAAATGTGAGAAAGCCTCCTGCGAAAAATATTTTAGTTAAGCAGCAGTTTGTACAAGCTTCTACCCATTGTGGAGTTGACAATATAGCACAAGATGGTCATGGGGCTTTTGTAATAAAATAGTATTTGAGATAACAATCCCAGGGTATCATAGATGGCTCCAAATGGGTAATACATCTAAATTAAGTGGAATGATAATGTGCTTAATTTTCCTTATTGTTGTAATGGTGCAGGGGTGGGTTACAGCACCAAAGAAGCTTCCTGTTACCGCTTGCTAACCTGGATTTTAGGAAGCATTAGTTGGATTGATGACTGTTGGCCACAGTACATGGTCAAAGACAGCATCCACACAGTTCCAGCACATCGTTCATCCTTCCTGCTA
>NC_025691.1:30572471-30573950 GCF_000633955.1 Camelina sativa | reverse complement strand
CAGAGGGAAGTGGCTTTGCGAACAATATTAACAAACCCACCTTTGACCGTGAAAGACTAAATAAAAGATCAAGCGCTATTTTCAAGTGCGAAGATGACGTTTCATTTAAACAGAGATGTCCAAGAGATAGAGCAATCTTCTGAATTGATTTTATATCATCACCAGAGAGCAGCTTGCTCAATCTTTCGTGCAGAACTTCCAGCACTTGAGTCCCTGATAGAGCAAGTCACTCAACTGAAAACTCGCATAATACATGTTACAGACAGGCTCTTGGAATAAACTGACCTGGACTAGAATCATTAACAAGAAGAGGTAATGCGCCACAAATGCCAATATGACCCAGAGCTTCCATAGCAACAGAAGCCAGTGGTGCAGTCTCTAAGTTAACGACATCCACCAAACATTTAACCGCATTTTGAGTAACTGCTTTGGAGACCTGCTTCACGCAAAATCCTAATCATGATACTAGAAAATATCGAAAATATGTAGCCAATTCAAAAACAGATGTATGTGTTAAGCTGGAATGTGATTTATCATTAACACATAAGATTTAGCCCATGATTGGTGGGTGTCAATATTTGTAGACAGACAAGTGCAGAGTATCAATAAATTATCACATTGGACTGACATCGCTAAAAAGGAGGCCAAGATGAATCAAGACACCTGAGGTGTGACGTATCGGATTTCAGCATTAGCTATTTTATTGATCTCAAGCAAATTTTTAAGGGTGGATATGGAGAGAACAAGAGACAAAAAAGGGACATCACCTCAATAATTGTTTAGTTAATTCGAAGGCAAGAAATGCTAGAGTAGTATTCACCAAAATTACAAAGCAATGTCAATGTCTTTTTTACTTTCTTTTTCCAAATTGCAAATAAGTTTATTTTTCAAATGACTTATTACTATGTGAAGCAAGCTACCTCCTTTTTCAAAAATGATCCTAACCAAAAGAGCTTCAACGTTAATGTTAAGTATGTGAGTTGGCATGTCCAAGTAAATAGTCAAGAATAGGCAGTTACTGTATCTGGATGTCATATCACAAGCTAATTAAGATGCAATATAATAAGGGAGACATGCAGCATTCAGATTCCTAGAACCAAGGATACCACCATACTTTTGCTACAGCAATCATACACATAAGATTATTAAAAAAAACCATAACAACTTACAGCAGGCATTCTATGTAAACAGTGTGCTGAAACAAATCCTATAGCGCATAATCCCCCATGCTGTGCCTCAAACCTAAGAAAGCAAGAGGTTAGCTCTAGAATCCTGCGGCCAGAAGCCTTGTTTGTAATACAGAGTCTAAAAGAAGAGCTCAACACCTTAACTTCTGCGGTTGGGAAATTGAAGATACCAATTCAGAAAGCAAGGAACATGATTCAGCATCAGAAAGAGCACAGGATGCCATTCCGAGTAATCGTGATACAGATTCACGAGTACTCAAGTCTGTATGACTAAGCAGACCCCTTAGCCACA
>NC_025691.1:30566072-30571429 GCF_000633955.1 Camelina sativa | reverse complement strand
AACAAACACATTTTTTGTGCCGAATCCAAAAAATCAGTCCCTACTGCCTGGGTATTGCTCTCCTCCATCTCTAACTCAAAACACTTCACTAAAAACTTTATCATGACAAGATATACTTGTGAGGGAAAGAGAAGCTTCTGGCTTCTCATTTCTGAAGAATCTATCAGTTTTGGCTGTTGCTTAAGAATGTACTCCAGCATCTCAACAAATTTTGGATATTTATGGTCATGATTAGAGACTATAGTGCGACCTTCTTCTTTCAGAAAGAGTCCTTCGAGTGCTATTTCCCTGAAAGTAGAAAAAATGAATAAATACACATCGCTTCAGTAAATAACAAGAACCAGAAACAAATGACGCAGTGAAGATTTATATCGTGATGTATTCACGGAAGAAGTTTTGTGCAAGTATGAAAGTCATTTCTTATTGTCACCGGGGTTTTGGTAGTCCATCAAGTCTAACCTAAGATAGATTGAATTGAACGCACAAATGCGCTACAAAGTTAGAAGGAATAGATCACATTAGAGGATTGTATACCCTCCACTGGACAAAACACTTTGATCCTCCATTCGTGTGTGGGTTGCCAGGGCTTTTTCATGTGTTGGTTTTGAATTAAGCTTTAATATAATAATATATCATAAAATATGTGTAGCCATAAGGCGAAACAATTCGAGGAAATAAACTAAATTCAAGAGCGTTTTCGGAAACAGTCAACATGCCGCAATTGAACATGCCACAATCACAAGACTAGCAATAAAATCCGATAAACTCCAATACCTTATATCTAGCTTCGGATCTGCTGCGCTCAGCATGCAAATGTAGAGACTTGGACAATGTTGTGAATTATACAAAGAAGTTGCCCATCGCAAAGCACAAAAGCGAGCTTCATTTTGTTCCTGCTCAATATATAAGGCATAAAGTAAAGATACTATAGATTTTATAAACCCTGATTATTTTGGTAACAAAATCAATTGAAATAGTATACAAAAAGAAGCAAAAGACACGCAAAAAAAAAAGTATTCTAAGCGGTGCAAATAAGCGAAAAAGTTTACATACCGCCAGAGAATTTGCTAGCAGAAGCACTTCCAAATCTCTGAGAATATTCTCTGGAGAGTCCTAAAGAAATGAATACCAATACTGACAGGGTGAGCACCAAAAGGAATGCAAAAAAAAACATGAAAGCTTAAGGACCAAAATAGAAAATGAAATGACAATTTGTCGATATATAATGTTAAAGTAGCACACCTTGTATGCAGCTACAAGAGAAATTATTGCCTCCTGGATGGTTGAACGAAGAGATTGGGTTTCTAACTTCAGCGCATCAAAAAGACGAACAGCCATTTCAGTCTTTTCTCTGAAAGTTATGTTTACAACAAACAAATGCCTGTTAAATGACAGCAAAACGCAAAACAGGCATAGGGCACAGAAGAGAGAAGCCCTTACCTAAAAAGCTGAGGTAAACGTTGTGCAAGTAAACCAATAGCTTGAAAAGAAAATGTTTTGGTCTCCCTCGACAGAGCATCTGTAGGAAAGCATGAAACATAACTAACTTAAATTCTCATTTAAACACTTGCATAAGGAAATCGAGACTTTTTTTCTATCAAAAAACCCAACCTGTTTCTGAACCTGTGAAACCATCAAGCATTTTTAGAATAGCATTCAGTATAACAGGTCCCATAAGTTTCAATTGATCTATCTTCCCCTGCATTTTAAACAAGTCCAGTGATGTAAGCATAAAATACTCAGAAACAAAGACTCTCAACACCAAAAAAAAAGAGAGAAAAGGCCACTGTTGATATGGTCCTTCGTCTAAGATTGACTTGAGCGAAAAATATTTGAGTTATTTCCACAAGAATAAAAATATAAAAATATTTTGCGCTCATACTGTCTGCTATTACACAAAACAAACATAAATGCAGGCNTGATTATTTTGGTAACAAAATCAATTGAAATAGTATACAAAAAGAAGCAAAAGACACGCAAAAAAAAAAGTATTCTAAGCGGTGCAAATAAGCGAAAAAGTTTACATACCGCCAGAGAATTTGCTAGCAGAAGCACTTCCAAATCTCTGAGAATATTCTCTGGAGAGTCCTAAAGAAATGAATACCAATACTGACAGGGTGAGCACCAAAAGGAATGCAAAAAAAAACATGAAAGCTTAAGGACCAAAATAGAAAATGAAATGACAATTTGTCGATATATAATGTTAAAGTAGCACACCTTGTATGCAGCTACAAGAGAAATTATTGCCTCCTGGATGGTTGAACGAAGAGATTGGGTTTCTAACTTCAGCGCATCAAAAAGACGAACAGCCATTTCAGTCTTTTCTCTGAAAGTTATGTTTACAACAAACAAATGCCTGTTAAATGACAGCAAAACGCAAAACAGGCATAGGGCACAGAAGAGAGAAGCCCTTACCTAAAAAGCTGAGGTAAACGTTGTGCAAGTAAACCAATAGCTTGAAAAGAAAATGTTTTGGTCTCCCTCGACAGAGCATCTGTAGGAAAGCATGAAACATAACTAACTTAAATTCTCATTTAAACACTTGCATAAGGAAATCGAGACTTTTTTTCTATCAAAAAACCCAACCTGTTTCTGAACCTGTGAAACCATCAAGCATTTTTAGAATAGCATTCAGTATAACAGGTCCCATAAGTTTCAATTGATCTATCTTCCCCTGCATTTTAAACAAGTCCAGTGATGTAAGCATAAAATACTCAGAAACAAAGACTCTCAACACCAAAAAAAAAGAGAGAAAAGGCCACTGTTGATATGGTCCTTCGTCTAAGATTGACTTGAGCGAAAAATATTTGAGTTATTTCCACAAGAATAAAAATATAAAAATATTTTGCGCTCATACTGTCTGCTATTACACAAAACAAACATAAATGCAGGCTGAAGTATAGAAAAGAATATCTTTACATGCTTGAAAACCCACACGGTGAACTCCATTCCCATTTGCTTTAGCCTTAAGGTTGTTCCACTTCCTGTCCCATCAAAACAAGGTCGATAGCAAAAACACTAAGTAATCAACAAGAAGATAAATGAAGAACCCAATTCATAGAGAGAAGGTAGTTTAATTATTCTTTNTACAAGAGAAATTATTGCCTCCTGGATGGTTGAACGAAGAGATTGGGTTTCTAACTTCAGCGCATCAAAAAGACGAACAGCCATTTCAGTCTTTTCTCTGAAAGTTAAGTTTACAACAAACAAAATGCCTGTTAAATGACAGCAAAACGCAAAACAGGCATAGGGCACAGAAGAGAGAAGCCCTTACCTAAAAAGCTGAGGTAAACGTTGTGCAAGTAAACCAATAGCTTGAAAAGAAAATGTTTTGGTCTCCCTCGACAGAGCATCTGTAGGAAAGCATGAAACATAACTACTTAAATTCTCATTTATACACTTGCATAAGGAAATCGAGACTTTTTTTACTATCAAAAAACCCAACCTGTTTCTGAACCTGTGAAACCATCAAGCATTTTTAGAATAGCATTCAGTATAACAGGTCCCATAAGTTTCAATTGATCTATCTTCCCCTGCATTTTAAACAAGTCCAGTGATGTAAGCATAAAATACTCAGAAACAAAGACTTTCAACACCAAAAAAAAAGAGAGAAAAGGCCACTGTTGATATGGTCCTTCGTCTAAGATTGACTTGAGCGAAAATAATTTGAGTTATTTCCACAAAAAAAAATATATATAAAAATATTTTGCGCTCATACTGTCTGCTATTACACAAAACAAACATAAATGCAGGCTGAAGTATAGAAAAGAATATCTTTACATGCTTGAAAACCCACACGGTGAACTCCATTCCCATTTGCTTTAGCCTTAAGGTTGTTCCACTTCCTGTCCCATCAAAACAAGGTCGATAGCAAAAACACCAAGTAATCAACAAGAAGATAAATGAAGAACCCAATTCATAGAGAGAAGGTAGTTTAATTATTCTTTTAACTGCACCAAGAAACTAAGAAATTCCCTGATTCTTCATAATTGAATCTTCATGAAAGTTAGATATGAACAAGCCAAATGATTATTCTTACAATAGTCAAAACACATACCACATTATATTTACTTTTTCTTAGAAGCTTACAATATTTGCCACGCAACCTAATTGTATAAATTGGATTGACTATAAGACACTATCTACAAAGAAACCATAACCAAACTGACATACACCACTGACCATGATCACAGAAAGAGTTTACCATTATACAGTTCAGTTTAAAGTATGTCATATATTAAACCAACATACCATACATGCAGCCAAATATGCACTGCAATGTTGCAGGAAAACTATTTGCAGCTGCGATAGAACGACAGAAACCAGACATGAGCTTCATTTTCAAGGATGCATTTGCTGGAGCTACATTATGTTCCGGAGTAACATTTTCAGTGCCTGTAGTGCCTGCATGAATATCAAATTGATGACAGGTAATTTTGCATGGATAAAGGAAGAAAAATAAAATACCCAAACACGCGAAGAAACCCAGATCTCCCAACATTTAAACGAATCTGTTTTAACATCAGACATGGCAAATGTGCAATAGTTTGCATACTAAATGGGGAGTCTAGTTATATCATCCACAAGTAGCAGAAGAAAACTTATTTGCATCTATTTAAAGTAGCAGAAGACATAGACTTGATTCTAGATGCTAGAAATGGGTTAAGTAATATCATTGTTATTCTATTCTTAGAATATAAATGATTTGAGTGACCAAAAATCTTGTCAAAATGTTTTAAAAACAAAGATTACGTACCATTGAATAGTAAGAACAGTCTGTTTATCAACTTGGGATGATCCATATTTGTTCCAGAAGCTATCTTTTTAAGAAGATCTTCCCCTCTCTTAGCTACAGGTTCTTGACTTGAATGAATTTTCACCAAAAAAATCCATACCGACTCTCAGAGACATGAATAGTAGATATAAAGTGCAAGAAGGCTAGTGACAAAATGGTATTTCATGACATGTGATAGAAACAAAGCATGTCATGCGGCGAAAACACAAAGCGTACCTATCTACTGATGCAGCAATATACAATGGATATACGGATTCACCAGGTAGGTCCATGGTTCCGATGACATTCAAGATCCCCAACTGCTTAAGAAATTGATCAATTTTTAGAAAATGGTAGTTCTTAGTGACCAACATATAGCTTGGCAGCTATAGAAACCAAGAGATAAATTTGAAGTTATATAATAGACCTTTCGCCTAGTAAGCATGTCCCCTTTTAACGCTTGCTTTCCCATTATACGATTAACTTGAAAAACTGAAAGCCCAGGAGAAGGTCCACCTCTGAATTAGAAGGCCGAACAACTCTTATTAGATGCAATGATAACAAAAGAAGGTCGAACAGTGCT
>NC_025691.1:30563763-30564777 GCF_000633955.1 Camelina sativa | reverse complement strand
AATTTTTTCACGGTGTCTTTGCTTTTTGGTAAAGCTAATGCTTACGACTCTATCAAACTTCACTTTTTCCTTCTGCTCAGACCAAATCTTCTTCTTCTTCTTCTTCCTTCTGTTCCCGAAGACCTCTTCGTATTCGATTTCAACGCAAACATTTTTCTGATCCATCAATCGGATTCGGGTAAGAAGTCTTTAGCTTTGTTCTCTTCAACTTCATTGCCTAATATTTCTGGCATTGTTCGGATTATTACAGTGTATTGTGTTCTGATTTTGGATTTCAAAGTTTTTAAATTTGACTCTCAATTTCTAACTTCTTTGAAAATTGTTACTAAATTGGTAAGCTTGTTAGCAACTCTTACTCTTTATTTGGTAATCTAGGGTTTTGACTTCCTCCAAATCTTTATTTGTAATTACGATGACTTGCTTATATGTGTGTTGAATCTATTGCTGTCTCCAACATTGGTATGAGTTCTTTGTTTGATGTTGAAGAATCAATGTTATTGTTTTTTTGGTATTTCAGATTTTGTGGATTTTCTCAAGGACAGATCTGTGAGCACATTGGAGTATATTACTACTAGTCATAGTGGTTAGACATCTACTGGCATTTTCTAGTCTTTTTAATTTTTAATCTTTGTTTTGTCTAAGTTCCTTCAAGTCTAAGCATTTTCCTTATTTTTTGTTTATAAACAAGACACAGATGACAAGGATTACGCGCGATTTCCGAGATTCATTGCAGAGAGACGGTGTTCCAGCAGTATCAGCAGATGTGAAATTTGCTTCAAGTAGATTTCCTAATTATAGAATTGGGGCTAATGATCAGATATTTGATGTGAAAGATGACCCTAAAGTGCTATCAATGAAAGAGGTTGTTGCGCGTGAGACAGCACAGCTTATGGACCAGCAAAAACGTTTGTCTGTTCGTGACCTTGCCAATAAATTTGAGAAGGGTTTGGCTGCAGCTGCTAAGCTATCCGAGGAGGTCTGATATATTATCCTTATTTTAATGTTTGGTATCTT
>NC_025691.1:30557941-30561797 GCF_000633955.1 Camelina sativa | reverse complement strand
AGTATCAGCAGATGTGAAATTTGCTTCAAGTAGATTTCCTAATTATAGAATTGGGGCTAATGATCAGATATTTGATGTGAAAGATGACCCTAAAGTGCTATCAATGAAAGAGGTTGTTGCGCGTGAGACAGCACAGCTTATGGACCAGCAAAAACGTTTGTCTGTTCGTGACCTTGCCAATAAATTTGAGAAGGGTTTGGCTGCAGCTGCTAAGCTATCCGAGGAGGTCTGATATATTATCCTTATTTTAATGTTTGGTATCTTCTACTCAGCTTTGTTTTTCTGTTGGTTCTTATATGTGCCTTCTTTTAAGGCTAATTTGGTTGGGAATGAATGCAGGCAAAACTCAAAGAAGCAACTTCCTTGGAGAAACATGTTCTATTAAAGAAACTTCGAGATGCACTGGAGTCTCTCAGAGGACGTGTGGCAGGTAGAAACAAGGATGATGTAGAGGAAGCCATTTCCATGGTTAGTCTTTTATAGTCATTTCCTTGTATAGTTCTGGTACTTTATAAAAAAACAGTTTTTTTCCCTTTCCAGTATTGTTTTCTTAAATTGTCTCACAATCCCACCACCAACATTTTTTCCGTGTTCCTTTATTTCTTAAGTATGTTTGGAATTTGTAAATTCTGCTAGGTTGAAGCTCTGGCTGTTCAGTTAACTCAGCGAGAAGGAGAGCTGTTCATAGAAAAAGCGGAAGTGAAGAAGCTGGCGTCTTTTTTAAAGCAGGTTAAACATGCTCTATGAGACGTTGATGTGTTTTTTCATTTCTCGTATTTCTGGAGGTGAATAGTTAGGAGATGTCTATTTCATTTTCCACCTGAAACAACCAAGTCCTCTGAAAATAGCAAATATGTTTTCGTCCACGGCTTAATACCATTCAGGTTTTGTTAGTCCTTAAGGTAGCCAGATAGATAAGAGAGAGCTGGTCCCTTTTGTTTTCATTTAAGTAGTTTATTTTCTATTATTTTTTATCAAGAACTATGATGTAATTCTTTACTGACTCTTTCATTTCAGTTTCTTGATTTATTTTCTCATTTTTATTATTCTTCTGTTTTCGGTTGTAAAATTAGTAATTACTCGTTGGACTGGTTTAATAAATATGCAAATGTGTTTTAATTTCATTGCTGATTAGTGGGTAGCATTCTTTAACTAGGCCTCAGAGGATGCTAAGAAACTTGTCTATGAGGAAAGAGCTTTTGCGCGTGCTGAGATTGAAAGTGCTAGAGCAGCTGTACAAAGAGTGGAAGAAGCCCTGCGAGAACATGAGCAGATGTCCCGGGCCTCTGGGAAACAGGTATGTAGTGATGGCTTCTACNCTTCTGTTCCCGAAGACCTCTTCGTATTCGATTTCAACGCAAACATTTTTCTGATCCATCAATCGGATTCGGGTAAGAAGTCTTTAGCTTTGTTCTCTTCAACTTCATTGCCTAATATTTCTGNTATAGGAGATCTCTCCAGCTTATCCATGTAAACCAGCTCATTGTTCCATTTTCTTGTCAAGTATATACGCATGTAAACACAGTATTGTTTACTCTATTATATCAGGACATGGAAGACTTAATGAAGGAAGTTCAAGAAGCTAGGCGGATTAAAATGCTGCATCAGCCAAGCAGGGTAGGTAGATAGGAAGTGGTTTATTTGTGGGATTTAAATGGCTTGATCTGTCTATCTAAGTCAATATTTCTATAGTATCTTATATTGTTTTTAAAGGTCAAATCATATGCGTTGTTTTAGGTAATGGACATGGAGTATGAGCTTCGAGCACTGAGGAATCAGCTTGCAGAGAAATCTAAACATTTTCTTCAACTACAAAAGAAGGTTGGTTGGATTTATATTACATACACATATATTTTAGTGCATTCCAGGTCCTTTTGATTGTGCTAACTTCTATTGAGCGCATTTGTGACTGTATGCTGTTGACAAACAGATGGATTCTCATACTAAATTACATTTTTCTATAATTCAGCTCGCAATGTGCAGAAAGAGCGAGGAAAATATATCCCTTGTATATGAAATAGATGGCACCGAAGCTCTAGGTTCTTGTTTGCGAGTCAGAACTTGCTCCAATGATGCTCCTGATCTTTCCAAGTGTATGATCCAATGGTACCGATCATCTTCTGATGGCAGCAAGAAGGAGCTTATATCAGGTCCACTCACCTTTCCCATTTTTTGCTTTCTTTGACTAAATTGTGTAATTTATCCATGTAATATATGGTTCCATAAATGGTGAGCTTTTTCCTAATTGAATTCAAGTTTTTAAAAGGTTCAAGTTCTTTTCTGAGAGCTTGTCGATTACATATTAGATTGTTATTAACATCTGATGATTTCGGAATCAGGAACAATTTTTGCTCATATTGCTGATGTAACCAAATCAAGTTGGAGATTGTTCTACTCGTTGAAGACAGATAATTTATTACTATATTCCTTTCTCAGGTGCCACAAAATCAGTTTACGCTCCCGAGCCTTTTGATGTTGGACGAGTCTTGCATGCAGATATCACTTACGATGGCCGTTTGCTTTCATTATCCACAGTTGGAAAGATTGATCCAGGTTCATTGTTATGTTATAAAGGGTTCTTGTTTATGTCAGCATGATATAATGTTTTGTGTAGGTTGTGTTGCACTGTTGCTTAGTAGATATTCTCTTTTATAATGCATTGTTATCAGTACTTACCCTAAAGCAAAATAAGAAACTTGTTGAATTAACTATAAAAAATCATTCATGAAATAATTTACCTATGACAAATCATGAAAACGGTACTGATTTCATCACTACTAGATGATTCAACGAACTTAACAAAGTCTTGATTTCGTGCAGCTGCTGGATTGGGTAGCTATGTGGAGGCTTTAGTACGCAAACACGATGTTGATTTTAATGTAAGGTTTCTCTAGTGCTAAATCTTAATACATATATGTATATTATACGCAGGGATGTCTCAGGCTTATATGTAATAGTTACCCTTATTGTAATTGACAGGTAGTTGTGACCCAAATGAGTGGGGAAGACCATACATCAGAATCTATCCACTTGTTTCACGTTGGTAAAATGAGGATAAAACTTTGCAAGGGAAAGACAGTGATTGCAAAAGAATACTACTCTAGTGCAATGCAGGTAAGCATACTCTTTTGCCTCACAAAGTGTCATATTTTTTTTAGTGTTACACGGTGAGACCTTAAATGTCATAATCTTCGGTGAGACCTTATATATCATAATCTTTGATGATCGTATTGAGTAGCTATGTGGAGTGAGAGGAGGTGGAAACGCTGCACCTCAGGCATTGTATTGGCAAGCGAAGAAAGGGGTGTCCTTTGTGATAGCTTTTGAGTCTGAGAGAGAAAGAAACGCTGCGATCATGCTTGCACGAAGATTCGCTTGTGATTGTAATGTAAGTATAACAAAGATGAAGTTAGAAACTATGGTTTTGTAGGAAGAGGTGTTGATGTAAGTATGAAACTGATGCGTTGCAGGTGACCCTTGCGGGACCAGATGACAGAACAGAGACAGGTCAAAGCCCATGAAGAAGGGCTCTTAACTAAGTTGTGACTTTTATAGTATCCGTAAGAGCTTTTTTTGTTGTGTAGTTTATATAGGGTTTAGGCATTTGTTTGAATTGTACTTCTGTTGTGTGTAAAGATATCGAATCAATGAAGTAAGAGGTGATGGTGAATCTATATGTAACGGGTGGCTTGTGTTTGTTTATTCATTTGTTTTATGGCGTTTCTTACTTGTCTTTGAACGTATACAAGGTTCTGACTTTTCTTTTATTTAAAACCACACAATATTAGGATCGCAAGTCATCAATAAAGCCAAACCTTATCAACCAAAATCCTGCAAAGACCTGAAACAATTGTGA
>NC_025691.1:30557318-30557881 GCF_000633955.1 Camelina sativa | reverse complement strand
AGGGCATGAAGACAAACTAAAGCAAACATATTGTCTTTTGTCATCTAAGTAGTAAATGCATAACAATTCGAACAACTAAAGAAGAAGAAAAAGATGTAAATAGTGGTCATAGAATAGATATCCAATTTCACACTAAAGGAGGAGCTGAGAGACCACCTTAATAGCAATTCTCAGAATGATCTCTTGGTGCTGCTTAGGAAGCTTTGAAACGTTCTCCAGCGTATTAGGTGCAATTTCCTCCCGTTCCTATTAAAGCAAAACAGTAAAATCAGTCCTCTCATTTCCACAATATCAACAAGCAAAAGGAAAACCCCAACAACAAAACAAATAAGATAGAACCAAACCTTTGCAGGAGCTCTTTCAAAAGCCATCTCAACATAGACGATAGCAAAGTTCCTAACCATAGGAGCAGCAGCAGGATCGGTATACAATTTCCATAAAGCCAACAAAGGCAAACCAATTTCAAGCTGATGCTTCACTCTCTTGTTAACATGACTCAATATCTCAAGAACCTGACAATTGAAATCAAAAACCCACTGAGACTTAAAAGTTCACAATTTCTA
>NC_025691.1:30546681-30551504 GCF_000633955.1 Camelina sativa | reverse complement strand
CCAAACCTTATCAACCAAAATCCTGCAAAGACCTGAAACAATTGTGAAATGTGATTCTAGAAAATCTGCTTCTCAATATTATACGTTCCAACAATGTTTGGAAAGGTCTCTTAACACTAGAAATGTGACAAAAGGATTAACAGTATCTCTATTATAAGATAACAACAGTCAACCTTAATCAGAAAAATCCAAGAGACACTTAAGATAATCGAAAAAACCACACATACAAAAAAAAACTTGTTCATGATCATCATTCTTTCTAACAGATCTCACAGAGATTCCAAAACTACATCAAACCAAAACAGAAGGCAAGAGGGAGATCATTACAGCTACATGATCAACAAAAAACTAGGGTTTTGTTTCTTAATTCTTCATGAACAAGAAACGGATTAGTCTTCGAGGGAAGAAAGAAGAGCAACTTCAGCGTTTTCTGAGACGGAGTGTTTCTTGAACACTGCAGTTAGTGTACTCTCTGAAGCCGAGTCCCTTAATTTCATCAACATTTTCGCATGCTCCCTGAAAAAAAACAAAACCAAACCATTGTTAATTCATGACCGCAATAATGAAATAGATCAATAACATAAAGCAAAGATTAGATTGGAATAGCTTACATAATCTCATCTTCCAAGTAGCCAGTGTGATGTTTCAAGGTCTCAGTCCAAACAGGCGTCTTTCCAAGGGTTTGACGCGCAGCATAAACCGCTGATGCAGCCAGCATCGATGGACGGTTTAACACAACTAAAGGATACTGCATAAGTCCCAGCTCAGCCAAGTAGAACACCAGTTTCTCCATCTCAATGTCACATGGAACCGAAGCTTTAACATAGCGACCAAGGAACACATAAGGAGTTGGAACAGTGATGTACCATTCAACTTTTCCTAAGATGGATTTCTCCATAGCCAAAACCTGTTTCCTGCAATAGGCATTGTCGGAGATACAGACGAAGTCATTAACCTCAGGAGCCCAAATCTCTTCATACTTGCAAGCTATAAGCATAGCACCTAGTCCCAACAGCTGAAGCTCTCTTCTAGGAACCATAGCCAAAGATAGAAATCGATCAACAAGGTTAATGGTTAGGTAAAGCGTCTCTGGCATCAACTCAAACTTCCTGTGAACGTCAACAAGCCAATCGATCAGAATAGATCTCATCTTCTCGTTAATCTCAGGCTGTGATCCTATATAGTCTTTGATTCCTCCTTCCTCTTCTACAGTCTTGTAATACTTGAAGATGTCATCTACGTATTCGACAGCAGCAAGTTCGTTGTCAGCATCCACAGCATCAATATCAACCACAGGATCCTCCTCCTTTACGTTTTCTTTCACTCCGCTCGCAGTCGCAGCAGCCTTGCTTCGTGCTCTTAAGGTTGCGGTAAAAGTCTTGGTTCCTCTTGTATGAGTTCTTCTGCTAAAATGTGGTTTGCAGCTTTTCTCGTTTTCATCAGGGCTAATGACAATAACAACCTCAGCCTTTGTCTGCTGCGGTTTCGCCTTCTTCGCAACGTCCTGAGATGTAAAAATACTTCTATGCATGAGTTGTAAATTTGGGGGAAAACAGAACATGATCAAAGAACGAAAGAGGATGTTTTAAAATCTCACCTTTCCGGTTACAACATCACGACCAGTGACGAGATTCCCAATGTCTCCAAGAACTTTTCGGTTTTGTCTCCCATGTCCCGCAACATTCTTCGATTTGATTTCGCCTATATATAGCACAACACAAACCCATCAGTCGTTTTACCCAAAACAAAAATAATCACTTTTTTTTTTTGTTGTTTATGTAAACGAACAGAAACTTAAAAGTCTCATCAGATCAAAACCCAGGCAATTGCAAGAAACTTAAAAGGAAACGGGAAAAAAAAATATTAGATTAACAGATGTAACAGATCAATCGATCAAGATCCATAACAAATTGAAACAATCTGTAATCAAGAAACCACTTAATTGCAAGAAATCGAATTAATGGGTGTAAAAAAAAGATCAATTAATCAAAGACTCAGAAACAAAAACCTGCGAAACCGCGCTGATGAGGAAGATCAGAGACTCTAGACGCCATTACTGAACCTTGTTGTTGTTGTTCTTCTTCTTCTTCTGTGATCTGAAGCAACGCTCCTCCAATACTCGTTAACAGAGATGAAAAGAAACCCCGGAGACGACCCTTTCCCGTCCCGGCTTCAACCCAACCAGACGCCACTCTCTCTGATTCAGAACCTCTTTTTCGCTTCTCTCTCACAAAACCCTAACTTTTTCTCGATCGTGAAGATTTGTGATTGAGAAGAAGAAGGGCACAGTTTTCTTTTAAATAAAGGGGAAAAACAAAAAAATTTAGCTCTCTCTAACGGTCATGTTTTTTTTGTTGAAATCGAATTGACCGTTGGTTTAACTTTTAATTGAGATCTAACGGTTTAAAATGAGCGATGGTCATACAAAATGTTACTTCTAGCCGTTGGAGACGAGGAGAGGAGCCTTTTTAAGGACGTGTGTGGAGCGGACGTTTTATTTTTAAGAATAAACAATAACAAATTTGCAAAAAGTAAAGTAGTATCTTTCCTATTTTCTGTTTCAATACAGATTTTTGCATTCATAAACAAAAAACACTCACAACACAAAAATAACGAAGTTCAATATAAACAAAATTTGAGCTCGCAAGAGCTCAGTTGCAACATATTTTCACCTATAACACAACATAAATCTTTAGATAAGAACACCATTAAAACAAAGGTAAATAGATTACACAAAAAAAAAGGTCCAATCACTTCATCACTTAGATACTATTGTATTTTTACCTGTTTTTATTATTATATGATGAAATTTAAATAAATTTCAACTTTTTAACATGCTTCCTCAAAATCAAGTGTTACTGGGATATTGATTCTTAACAGTTTAATGTCAAAACATAACTTTCAAAATAATATGAAAAGCCCTAGGATTCTTAAAAGTCTTTTCAAATACAATATAATCCTTTTATATAATTATTCATGAATTCTCAGAACTTTATGCACATTTAACAAATTTCTCAACTCTTTTTTATTTGTTTTGTTTTTGATTTAACAACAAAACAAATCTCTCAACTAAAGTTAACAATTTAATCCACCGTAAAAAAAAAGTTGATGCTTCTTTTACATTTTTGATAAGTTCAGTTCAGGATTTTTATGACATTTAACCTTTAATGCTTTTATGTTTTTTTATGAAAAACTAGTCAAACTTTTTATTCAAGAAATACATTTAATGCTCATAATTTCTCTAACGGTTCTTTTCTTACTACGGAAAATAGATATAAATCATTTATGTAATTTGATTATTTGTCTCCACGATTCACCGAATCAAAAATTTCAACAAAATATTAACACATCTTTTTTACTATCTCCTTTTAAGCTTAAAAATTGCAAAATTTGATCACATACGAAGAATGTCTTAATTAATAACGTTTCCCCATCAAAACAAAATCTTTTTTTTTTTTCATAAATGCCGAAATGTCAAATCATTCCCAATTTTGATTCATTGCACTCGTAAGACTTTAGTAGATTGACGCTAAAGAACACATTCTAGATGAGAGAATTTTTAACACGTGTTGGAGATAAACCCAAGATGAAATAAATCTCTAGTGTATAAAGATTAGCCACTCAAGATTCTCTCCTTTAGCCACTGTGAACCACACAAAAGTAAAAAATAATGGAGCACCACAAGGTAAGAGGAAACGGCGTAGACATCCATGTGGCGATCCAAGGCCCTTCCGATGGTCCTATAGTTCTCTTCCTCCATGGCTTCCCTGAGCTTTGGTACTCATGGCGTCACCAGATCCCTGGACTCGCCGCTCGTGGCTACCGAGCCGTTGCTCCTGACCTACGTGGTTACGGTGACTCCGATGCTCCTGCTGAGATCTCTTCCTACACTTGCTTCAACATCGTAGGTGACATGATCGCTGTCATATCCGCCTTAACCTCTTCCGAGGATGAGAAGGTGTTTGTGGTTGGACATGACTGGGGAGCTCTCATCGCTTGGTACTTATGTCTCTTCCGACCTGATAAAGTCAGAGCTTTGGTCAACCTTAGCGTTCCCTTCTCTTTCCGGCCAACCGATCCCTCGGTGAAGCCCGTTGATCGCTTGCGTGCTTTCTACGGCGATGATTACTACGTCTGTAGGTTTCAGGTTCGTTCTTTACTCTTTCTTCCTAGCTAATTACTTGAAGTCAAAGGAATCTTTAGGTTATAGGGTTTGATTGATGGAGTCTTGAGTGTAGGAGGTTGGAGATATAGAGGCTGAGATTGCAGAGGTTGGAACAGAGAGAGTTATGAAGAAGATACTCACTTACAGAACTCCTGCACCACTTAATATACCGAAAGACAAAAGCTTTTGGGGATCGAAAGATGAAACTATACCTTTACCGTCTTGGCTAACGGAGGAAGATGTTGCTTACTTCGTCACCAAGTTTGAAGAGAAAGGCTTCTCTGGTCCAGTCAATTACTACCGTAATTTTAACCGGTAAGCTTTTGAACAAGACAAATTGTTGTCCGGTCCCTATTGTTTAGGCAGAAGTGTCATTTGGGTTTTGTAATGGCAGGAACAATGAGCTGTTGGGTCCATGGGTAGGAAGCAAAATCCAGGTGCCTACAAAGTTTGTGATAGGGGACCTTGATCTGGTCTACTATATGCATGGTGTGAAGGAATACATACACGGTCCAAAGTTTAAGGAAGATGTGCCTTTGCTCGAAGAGCCTGTGGTCATGGAAGGAGTGGCTCACTTCATTAACCAAGAGAAGCCTCAAGAGATTCTCCAAATTATCCTTGACTTCATCTCCAAATTCTAATCTTTGCTTTCCAGACT
>NC_025691.1:30468246-30545613 GCF_000633955.1 Camelina sativa | reverse complement strand
ACGGTCCAAAGTTTAAGGAAGATGTGCCTTTGCTCGAAGAGCCTGTGGTCATGGAAGGAGTGGCTCACTTCATTAACCAAGAGAAGCCTCAAGAGATTCTCCAAATTATCCTTGACTTCATCTCCAAATTCTAATCTTTGCTTTCCAGACTCTTGCAAGTTCCATAATAAGTTGAATTATGAGGATATCTCCTTAGTTATGGTTATGCCTGCGTTCCCATAGTTGGATGCGTGCGAATAATGTGACATTATTCTAAGTTATACTCCCACCGTTTCAAAATGTATGATGTTTTAACCAAAGCACGCAGATTAAAAAAAGTCATTACTTTTAACAAATTCAACCAATCAGAAACAATACTGCATAATATAAAATACTAAACTAATCTAAAAGTTGCATAGAAATTTGAAAATATTATATATTATGAAACAAAAAATTTCTCTAAAACATCTTATATTTTGAAACGGAGGGAGTAATATGACATTGTTTTTATGTTTTTTTTTTTTTGGATTTTAACATTATTCAAAGTTATATGGTTGATTAGTATTAGCGTGATGTGTTTGAATAAGACAGCCCGATCTTTTTCTTTTTTAGTTATACAAGGACATTGTTTTTTTACTCCTTGCTAACAACTAGAATTCAAAGTTTTAGTGACACTCTAGATTTGTTTTCAGATAAGTAACCTTCATTTCACATTTATTTACTTGTAGTGTATATATATTTTCTCCACTTTTTGGACAATATGCTCTTGCAAATCGTCAACGAATTGAGCCATCAATGATTCCTTGGACTCTTCTATCTCCAATAAGTTCATGAGCATCTCAAAATTATTCAATGGAAATACTAATGTAAGCTACACAACCAAGGAAAATTAACATCTGTTTTCGTTTTTGGTTCCAAAAAAATCATGTATATAAACAGCCTAAGAGTAAAGCTGTTAATGCTGAAAATTAAAAAAATGATCTAAGAGGTTTCATTTTCAGTCCGTTTACACTGTCGTCAAAGTCAAAGATAAAACTTTCCCAAAAAGGCAAAATCCTAAACCAAATTATAAAGAGTAAGCTCATAAAAATCTCTAGTTTAAGTGTTATAGTGAAATAAAAAAAAAAGCAGAGCGGTTTGAACTTTGATTTGAACCTGTAATGTAAACACAATATTCAAAGAAAAGAAAAAATAATAACCATTAGAATATCTCGAAAGACTGAAAAAAATAGATGGGAGATACCATCTTGAAGAAGTTGGTCCAAATGTAGAGATGGTCCAGTCTTTTTTTTTTTTTTTTTTAGCTTTACTGTCACACCGAACAAAGACCTCACACACTATCTCATCCCTTTCTTTATCTCCTTTTGAGGAGTTAAAAAAAGAAAGTAAACACAAAACAAAAACAATTAAAGCTGCTTTCCCTTTCTTTTCTTTTTTTTGTTGTTGTTGTTTCACTTCCATTCAATTGCTAAGGCGTGACTGACCGTGGTGGTGTCCTTGATTCCCCAGGAGGAGTCTGACCTTCTGATCCTTTTGACGGGTCATCAGACGATTGTCTTAACCCGTCATCGGTTGTCTCACTTCTGTTCACATCTTCAATCATTCTCAGCACTTCTTGCATCACAGGTCTTTGATCAGGAACTGTTGATACACAAGCCATTGCGATTTGAAGAAGCTGAACCATCTCTTCCTCTATGTTGTGGTACCTCATCAGCTCAACGTCAAATACTTCAGCAGTCCATTCTTCCCGGACCACGGAAAGTACCCACCGGGGTAGATCAATGCCTTCTTCACCAAGTGATGCCTGGTTTGGTGATTTACCTGTCAACAGTTCAAGCAGTAACACCCCGAAACTGTACACATCCGATTTGTAAGTTACTTTCCGTGTCTCGAGAACTTCAGGAGCATGGTAACCCGCCAAACGGTTTGGTGGACTCGAGTTACTGAAGAGTTGATTCAGTCCATAGTCAGAGACGCATGTGTCTTGGTTTTGATGTAGTAGGATGTTTGAGGCTTTGATGTTTCCGTGTACCAATTTGGCTGAAACGTGTAGATGAGCCAACCCTCTTGCAGCAGTTATCGCAATTCTCATACGGTTATCCCAATCTAACGGAGTTCGCCCTGATCCACGGCTCCCTGATACAAACACAGAACTATTAGCCAGATGCTGCAGGTTAATAAAAGACCAAACTGGTCATAGTATTAGCCAGAAACATTATAATACTCATCATAACTAGGGGTTATCAGCTTGAAAACTGTAAATACAGACAGTTTCATTGAAAGGAAATATCCATATCCTAAAAGGTTCTTCAAAACACTTCAGTTCACTCAGTTAGACAAAAGTATACTTCAAGGAAAAGGGTTTTAAGAGATATGATGAAAAAAGCCCCATGTGGAAGAGTCTTTTTTTCTTTTTTCTTTATTCCAATCTTTAAAGAGTGAGAGAGAAGCAAAAATCATGAAATTATTATTATTATGACAATTACCAGACAGACACATATAATGTCGGCAACACCTTTTCTATTTTAATAATTGCTTAACAACTACAGCTATAACTACTACCACAATTCAACAAAAAGAAATAAAATATCTAAAGAATGTGAAGCTGTGTCATAAGAATGTTTTTTCGCAAAGCATAAATCACATAAGTTGTATTGTATCCCTTAGAAAAATATTATCAAATCATCACTCCTTAACCTCACTAAGATCTCATTTCATTTTAACCAAATCCTCACTAAACTAACCAAGATTCTACACAATGTATCTAGCTAATGTTAACTAGAATACCATTAACAAACTAAAAAACTGATAGGAAGAGAATTAAGAAAACAAACCGTGAAGAAGAGCAGATAAGCTTCCGGTAGGCATGAAATCGAAAACGAGAAGTTTCTCATCTTTGGAGTAATAATAAGCTCTCAATGGAATCACATTAGGGTGTTTGATTTTACCAACAACCTCCATTTGTGTTTCGAACTCTTTCTTAGACGCCATTACATCCTTAAGCCGCTTCACAACAACCGTGGTACCTTCCTCTAACACCGCCTTATACGACGTGCCTACACTTCCTTTCCCTAAAACCTCAGCTGAAGCTCTAAGCAAATCTTCCAAATCGAAACTATACACTCCTCCTTCAGTGAAAACAAGCTTATTCCTCTCTGTTTCACCTCCCATTCCTGATGACGTCCCTGTTACTTCCTCTTTCGAGGACGAAGCACCCGGTGGAAGATCCACATTCGTTAATGATGTGTGGGCTACCCCCGCAGGTTTCCTCTGCTTCGTCCTCGCGTCTTTGCTTCCTCTTCTCTTTCTTATACACAAGAACAAGAGCAGAGCCAACAGGAGAAGCGCCACGAGTGCGCTAGCCACGGATATGGCGACAATGGCGCCCGTGGAAAGCTTGGAGTTCTTGCCGGATACACGTTTTGAAGGAGTAACCGAAGACGAGGGAGATGGCGACGGAGACACGAAGAAAGATTTACAAGGCTTTAAAGGACCACCGCAGAGATCTACATTCCCAGTGAACGATTCAGCTGAGAACCTCGACAAGGAAGACGGAATCGAACCGTTTAGATTGTTGTTAGAGACATTGAAGTCGACTAAACCGAGACTAATACTTGGGAGGTTCCCTGAGAAACCGTTGTTACCGAGAAACAAACCAGTCAAGTGAGTGAGATTGTTGACTGAGAAAGGAATCGAACCAGTGAGGTTGTTAGATGAGATATCAAGACGGATCAAGTTGTTTAACTGAGTAATACTCGCCGGAAACTCGCCGGAGAATTCGTTGTGTTGGAGATACAAGCTTCGGAGGTGAGTGAGATTCGAGAAATCTGAAGGGATCTGACCGGAGAGACGATTAGAGCGAAGACTTAGAACCCGGAGCTGAGTGAGTCGGCCTAACGATCCTGGTGGGATCTGACCGACTAAACCGGTTCCTGGTAACCGGAGAGAGTGGATTGAGGATTGGTTTGCGTTGCATTCGACTCCGACCCAGTTACAGGCTGAGTCTGACTCGTTCCATTGAAGACGGTTCTCGTGAGGTGTTTGTTTAAGGAAGGTGAGGAGAGCTTGTTTCTCTGAGATTGACTCTGAGTTGACTTGATGAGTCAATAGCAAAATCGAGACAAGAGAATTCAAAACCCATGCCATTTTTTTTTTCTGGGAGAAGAACAGTTAAGGCACACAAAAAAAAAAATGGCTTCTTTCTAGTTTTGTCTGATTATTACAAGAAGTGGGTTTGATGAAAACTACAAGTGGTTTTCCGGCAAGAACTCATTTTGGTTTTCTGGTGTGAGAGAGGACTTGCAGAGAGAGAGAGAGAGAGAGAGAGAGAGAGGAGTGTGTGTGTGAGTCAATATGTACGTGTGTGTAGAGAGAGGTGTGGGGATCGTGAGGTCTTTTATGAAGAGAACGAATATGATAAAACAAAATATTTTTGGCTCAAACAAAAATTAAATTAAAATTAAGTTTACTTCTTCCTTTGGAAAAAATGTCAATAAAATCATGAATTTACCCAAAAACACCAATTAAACCCTGAATTTTCCCTACAGTCAATTAAATCATTTAATTTCATTATCAATTCTAATTAAACATCAAAGTTTTTTAAAAATTCCAATAAACACATCGCGCAAAATTGGGTAACAAACCAACTAACCTCCGTTTAACACCCGTTAACTTCCGTTAGAATAAAACTTATGTTTGAATTCAAAATCCCCAAATTACTTTGATCTCTAATCTCTAATTTCACAAACCCAACAAATCTCCAAATCACTTCACTCTCTAATCCCTAGTTCTCTTAATAAACACGAAACCTTGTTTTCAATTTGATGCCGAAAGTTAAAAACCCTGCATTTTGTTATCTTCACCACCCTGCATTTCGCGTTTTTAACAAAATCACACCCTTGTTTTTAACTTTCGGCATCAAATTGAAAACACGGTTTCGTGTTTATTAAGAGAATTAGAGATTAGAGAGTGAAGTGATTTGGGATTTTTTGGGTTTGTGAAATTAGGGATTAGAGATCAAAGTAATTTGGAGATTTCGAGTTCAAACATCAGTTTTATTCTAACGGATGTTAGTTGCTCTGTTACCCAATTTTGCGTGATGTGTTTATTGGAGTTTTTAGAAAACTTTGATGTTTAATTAGAATTGGTAACGAAATTAGATGATTTAATTGGCCTTAGGGAAAGTTCAAAGTTTAATTGGCGTTTTTTGGTAAGTTCATGATTTAATTGACATTTTTCCCTTTTCCTTTCCGTCGCGAGTGTGAAAAAGAAAGGGCTAGTTTACTTGAACGGTTCATATTATTGAACCAAACTGGTTTGACTGAATTGAATCGAACTGAACCGAAATTTGAGAAAATGGGTTTGAGTTTTTTAATTGAGTAAACCGATCAGAATGAATATGATTTAAGATCGGTTAACCAAAATTCTCGGTTCAGTTCGACCAAACCAAGCGGTTAACCGAATTTTTTTAAAAAAGTAATTATTAATAGTGATATCCGACTTTTTCATCTCATGCCCTTAATGATACACAATTCCAGAGATGATTTGGGAGCAACTTCTTTGTTCTCTTCTTATTCTTTGATTCTTTTTCTTTATTACGATTGGAGAGAGAAAAAGAGATGAGAAAATATTTGTTAGAGAAAGTTCCAAAAACTTTTATTCTTCATTTCATTCAATTAACTTAAAGACTAAACTGAATATCAATCCAAATAGTCCCCCTCAAAATGAGATATATATGTTATGACTCATCTTGGACATTAAATGATGAAACTGATTTGGGAACAGAAGTTTGGTAAGAATGTCAACCACTTGAGCATCTTCAAGAGGCCTTTATCCAGTTTCTCATAGACAGTATGGCAGTTAATCTCAATGTGCTTTGTCAATCTCGTGAAAAACAGGGTTCGTAGCAATGTATATAGAAGCGATGCTATGAGAGAAGAGGATCGTAACTGAGCCTGTGTCAATCTTCAAATCAGATAGCAAAATAGCAAGCCAGGCCATTTCACAAGAAACCAAAGCTAAAACTCTGTATTCTGTCTCTGCAGAATATCTTAAAATAGTAGGCTGTTTCTTGGAACGCCATGAAATGAGTGAAGATCCCAAAAACATGGAGAAACATGTTGTTGATCTCCTACTGTCTGGACAAGAACCCATGCAAACCCCTTTATAGTGAGATTAGAATCTGCAAAGTAGAAGAGACCTTGGCCAACAATCCCTTTGATGTATTTAAGAACCTGATAAACCGCAATGAGATGAGTAGAGTGTGATGTTGATGAAAACTAACACAGCTTGTTCACAGCGAATGTGATATCTGGTCGAGTTATATAGTCAGATACATCAAACGCCCAACAAGACTTCAGTACATCTCCGATCCCTATCTTCAAGCAACTCTCCAACCGAAAGAGTCAAGTTAGGAATCATGGGAGTAGAAGCGGGTTTACAGGCCAACATACCAGTAAAAGAGAGCAGTTCCAATCCATCTTTTCGTTGGCAGAGAGAAATCCGCTCAGTATTCCGAGAAATCTCCATACCTAATAAATACTTCAAAGGCCCTAGTTATCTCAGTTTGAAATAGGCTTTGAGAACATTTGTCAATTGTGGCGCTGCTTCTTCTGCTGTACTTGCAATCACAATGTCATCAACATGGATAAGAACTACCAGAAATTCACTCTCACCACATTTGACAAACAAAGTATGATCAACATGCCCTTTAACGAGACCAAGCTGTAAGAGACAATCAGAGAATTTTAACTCGAATTTTAAAAATATTTGTTAATATATATTTATTTAAAATTTTAATAATTGTTAATCGATTTTAGAATGGATGTTATTTTCAAATAACTAAAAGCAGAAAAATTAAAATTAATGAGTGCAATAACTCATAAACACTTTTCTATTAATTATTTTCAGTATAATATAATTTACAAAAAGCCTAAAATATAATTAAAGAAATGAAATAATTAATAATATCTTGTTGGGACGACGGTCTCGACATGGAAGATTATCCGATCATCTCTGACGTTACTAGAATCGACCTCACCGTAACTTCCTTTTTCACGGCACCTTCTTTTCTTATCCCCGCCGCTAAAAAAATCCACGTCACTGTCAAGTTCCCGTCAAAACAGTTCACCGTCGAAGTAGACAGAACAGAAATGGTAACCGCAACGTGTTTATAACAGGGCTTTGCAAATTAACCCTAGCAACACACACAAAAAAAAAGAGAGGTGGGCGCGTGAGTTCTACTCGCGGCTCTCTCCTCTCTCCTCTTTTCTCTTCTTCTGATCACAACTCCGTGCACCGAGTGAAGGTTCCTCCGGCGATTCCAGCGTTGAAGAGGAACTACTGGTCCATGGCGCTTCATCCGTAGTCCATTGCACCTACCGGTGAGGTCACCAGATCGAAATCAAGGGAGTTTGTGGCGAGGAGAAGCTTCCGCAGGACAATTCCGGTAAGAGCTCTACCGGCGGCGTGGCTTTGCGGTTAGAAGAAGGTAGTTCTCGGCGAGGAATGAGAAAGATATGGCGGTTAGATCTGAACGGCTGGAGACGCAGGAGGTTTTGTCACGGCCGGTGGTTTGACGGGGAGGTCCACCGCCGGAAAGGCAAGGCTAAGCCACCGTTGATGGCTGTTTAGATCTACTCCCTACTGCTCTATCTCTATCAGACTGAACCATGGCTTCCGGATTGTTAGATCGGTTTCTTCTTCCTTCTCTTCACAACTCTACGGTGGCGGGATGGTGATGGTCCTGTGTCACCTTCTCTGTTTGACTCCCGTCTTCCTGGCTCGCTGGTGGTCCTGGGCCGACGAGTATCCGCAACTTCGTGGGAAGGCGGCTGCACTAGGGTTCTCCTTTGCAGATTAGGGTTTCTGGCTCATACTGGTTAGCTACCGATTTAGTTTAATATACCCAGATTAATTTTGGTCTTTGTTATCTGATTTGGTTTGTTGTAATTTGACTGGGCCCTAAAGGGATAATTGTATGAGCCTATTTCTCTGACTTAGCAACTATTTTTTTTTTCTCTGTGGCGGGTTCGGTCAGGAGAGACAAAAGAGAGATGCTTTCTATCGGTCAAAAGGGGACTAAGCAGGATTCTTCCACAAAATATATCTCATCAAGTTTAGGGAACTAATTAACAAAAAGAAACAAAATTTAGGGAACTATATATGTTGATCAACTTCAAAGATTTTTTTTTTAATTTTTTTGGTTAAAGCTTAAAGGGCTTAAAATTCATAGATTTATATTTAGGATTATTCTACTTCTAATTATTACATATATTTGTGATTTTAAGTATTTTTAATAAATTGGGGGCCTCCCCTTCTTCTACACAAAAAAAACTCTACTTCTAATAATTACATATAAAGATTTTACGGAAAGTAACATAATTACGGTAAATAACTCTGATTTTTGTTCTGTAATCCTCATCAGAAGTTTATCTAAACGAACAGAAATAATAATATCCTCATAAAATTTTGTACCTAAACAACCAAGGATCGTTTTTAATTTCGATGGCTCACTAGCCCTCGACGTTAACAAGGTCGTGATGACTTGGGCTTATTTATGGGATCTTCTCTATAATTTTTTTTTTTTTTTTTTTGACAAAAATAAGAACAAATGTCAGAAGTGGGGTTTGAACCACGCCCTCGTAATAGAACCAGAACTTAAGTCTGGCGCCTTAGACCACTCGGCCATCCTGACTTTTCCATATAATTTAGAGGTTTTCGTTACTTACCAAAACAAACTGTGTATTACACTATATTACACATGCATTCTTAAATGTAGAAAGGGGATATAACTTATATATCATATAACTATCTAGTGGGTTTAAGATTGGATCACTAATATGTAAGACGTTGGATTTATTCATTTTTAGAGTGTGAATTATTTGAACAAAAAAAAAAAAAAAAAAANAAAAAAGAGTGTGAATTAATTATATTTCAATAGTCCATAATATAATGTTTGATCTTAAACATGATTACTTGAACATATTCTCTAATCAATTATTTTTTCCAGTAGTTCTATTGCATCTTAGATATATATACATATATAAATGATAATATATATATATATATATTAATTTGATAATATTTGTTTTTAAATTGATTTTAAAAAAGTATAATTAGAAATTAATCAAACTAATCAGTGAGTTTTTTTTTTTTTTAAACTCATATTTTTATTAATGGGTCAACCCGAAAATAGATTTAGGTCTGAAAATTACAAAACATCCACAATTACAAAACAAAAATATTTTTCTGGCGAACAGCAACAAAAAGCGAGGTTGAATTTGAAAGGTTAAACAGAGGTAGCGAACAAGATCTAGCTACGAGTACCGTTGAATACAAGACCAACAACTTTGTGACTCTACCACCAGATCGGGTTCTTTAACTGGAGAATTCAGATCCCGTCTCTGAACCATTACTAGTGACGAGCCTGACTCGCCACAAGCCTCATGGAATAGACCAGTTCGTCGACACTCAGCCACCCATGAATACCGAATCTCCTACCTAGCAAAACGACATACGCAGATCCAAGCCCTTGACCTCCAAAGCCGTGAACCCAAAAACCTTCCCGAGGCAAAGCAATCTTCAGATCCGGTCAGGGGCAGATCTACTTGAGAGGGTAGTAGGGCAAGTGCCATACACATATTATATAAATTTAATAAATTTCTTAAACAATTAATATGTTTCTAGCTTAGTTGGTAGAAGGTGCCTCATGTTACTCCATGGATCCAAGGTTCGGTGCCCCTACAATGCCTAGTTTTTGATAATTTAGTTAATGAAATAATTGTTATTTATATATCGTGCCTCACCTAAAAATAAAATGCCTAGTTTTTGATAATTTAGTTAATGAAATAATTGTTATTTATATATCGTGCCTCACCTAAAAATAGGTCCTAGATCCGCCACTGGATCCGGTCCGTGGAAACTAAAATACAGAGGCTAGAGATGGAAGAAAGCTCAAAAACCCCTCAACAGACAGATCCACCAATTCGCAAGTGCATACCGCTGCAGCCGCAACGTACTGGAGGTTGAGCCTTTCACTGCATCTCCTATGGCGTCTCCTACCGGAAGGAACCAAAATCTTTCCTCCGCCGAGAGAGGGCCACAAGCATGATGATTTCATGAAGGGTGAATAAAAACCCCAAACTATACAGAGTACATACTGTCACTTGGCTGTAATCAAAATAGTTTAACGTTACGGCCACAAACTAATTTAGCCACTGGTAGACCGATTAAGGAAAAAGGGGGTTCAATTGACCCACCGTTCATTTGAATTTTTTCTTAAAGGTTTGCTATTATTGAACCCACCATATTTTCTTTTGTAACACTCCATTAATGATTTGACACAGGTTAAAGAATTTTCTGGATCCGCATGTGAATTTAGCTGTCCGTTACCAATGGAGAGGCTAACAAGATATATTAACTATGTCTTAAGTTGGTTTGCAAAAATAATTATTTCAGTTGGGCTTTAGTTGCACTATTGATTTGTTTAAATGAACTACAGCCAAAAAAGATCTTTATAGTATCGTAACCAAGTGTGAGCGGTGCGAGATACCGTGAATAGCTATGAAACAATGTAATTATTTTGCTTCAAATAAACTACAGTAAAAAATGAAAATTACCAATACCAGGTAATAGAACAATGTAAATTAAATATTAATTAATATATATATATATATATATATATATATATATATATTTATCCGTGTTATATAGCACTGAAAAATATTTGCATAAACTTGACTGTAATTTTCTTAGTTATAAAATAATAGAAGAATTTTTATTTGATTTACTCTATAAATTTTATAATCTTTTACATTTGATTTTACTTAGTTTCATACTTTGATTTCAAACCGTCTTGAGTACATGATACAATATTCATATCCGTGAATTTTATAAATTTGGTAAAATCCAGAAAATAAAACAAAACCCGTATTGACCTTTTTTTATTTATGTTTTTTAGTTGTCTATATTATAATAAATAAAATATATTTTTATATTTTATAGATTTTAATAAGATGTCACTGCGTTGATGTGGAATATAAAAAAAATAATTAATAATTAGATATAATAATTTAAATATAAGCAATGTTGTATATTAGTTTTAAAATATATCTGTCATTATTAAAATGTTTAAAGATGCAAATATTTAATCTTAGTTTTATAAATAAAAATAATCTTTATTATTGTTGTAAATAATTTGTTATTGTTTCCTAAGATTTATGAAACAATAATTTGTTAAATAATTTCAAAAATATTGTTTTATTATTTTAAAAAAAAATATAAGTTTTCTTTTATTTCAAAAATATTGTTAAATATAATTGCAGTTTTTGTAATATGACACATGATAATAGGGTTAAACTTCTAATAACATTGATTAAATAATTATATAGAGATTTTTAATCAAATATCATTTTCAGTTTGGAAATTTTATCAAATCAAATAATTTTATATAATTAATAATTTTCTTTGATTTGTATCTCGAGTTAAAAGGTCAACTTTAACGCCCTGACCGCCACTTTTTAGTGGGCCCTATGTCAACCCTCACCCCAGCTTCTTTATTGGACCTCACGTTCTCTCACTAGGCCCGTGAGCCCATCCAAATTCGATGGTCGGTTTGCTAAGTCCGGAAGGCTTTAAAGACTTGTTTATTGTCTCTACAAATCACCACATAATATTTCCCTGTGTTTTGTCCTCACTCGCACAGTTCCGATAATCACTTTCCAGAAGTTCACTCATCCTAAGACTACTCCATTTCAAACACGCTTAACTCTGGAGTTCTCTAATGATCCTTGACCGAAAAGATAAGTTCACTTTATTGACATAGGTGGTCAAATCAATTATTTTTAACCTCTATGCATGTCCCTGAAACCGAGATATTACATCAACGATGGTTTAATTTCAATGGATCAAATATTTATTTGGTCAATTTCACATTATTTTTTAATTTTTAATTATAAATTTAAGTAATTATCTTAAGTTTGACTAATATGATTATTTTTTGGGGCATTCTCAAAAATACCCCTTTTTGCATGTATCTTTTTAAAAATACCTCTCTATATTGACTATTTTCAAAACTACCCATATTTATATACAAAATGACCAAATTACCCTTTTATTGAGTGACAACAAGAATGTACAGCCGCCAAATAATGAAAAATTTTCCCCCACAAATTAAAAGATTGGATTTTTTCGCCAATTTTTTTGAAATTTACACCTTTAAAAAACCTTATAAAAACTTTGATGATGCTTTTAAAAACTTTTTAAAAACCTTTTAAAAAATTATAAACGCTTTTACAAGGTTTTTAAACGGTGTTTAAAAAGTTTTTATAAAGTTTTTATATGGCATTTACAAAGTTTTTACAAGGTTTTATTTGTCAAATTTTTCTTGACAAAAATTTTTTGGCGGAAAAATATGTCGAGAATTTTGTTGGCGGAAAAATTTTGTTTTTTATTTTATTAATTAAAATATTTTTTATGTAAAGATAAAATGGTCATTAAAAATTAAAAAAGGTCAAAAATGAAAATAGCAAAAAATGAAATATTTTTGAAAAAATGTATATCAAAAAAGATAATTCTAACAAATTTTCTTATTTTCTTATTAGAAGGTAAGATAGCTAAAATGGATTGTATGACCAACGACTAGAATTTATATATTTATGTTAAGAAAATAGTTGACTGATGACCAATTATTTTTTTAGGATATGTTAGATAATGCATTGACTAGCTATTACAAATACTTAAATAAATTACGAAATTGTCATTTATTGATTTTTAAATATATTTAACAAATATTAGCGATCAATCTAGTCAATAATTATACTATGGATTTTTTTTTTAAAATTTCTTCCATATTTCACTCTCTGTATACTAAACGATGGGTAGATCCAAGCATAGATTTATCGTTTATGATATCTATTATGTACATCTTACACCATATAAAATATCATTATTGACTAGATTGATTAATATTATGTATCTTCTAACATACAAAAATTAATTGATGACAAATATGTATAATTGTGAGATATAAGACTAAAATGACAAGAAAGTTTTAAAAGTAATTTAGGATCATTGTCACTATGAATTTTAAATCTAAAAAAGTTAAATTATATTACATTTTTTCTCTTTGACTCATACCATATATATAAGCATGATATTTTTATAGAAATCATGGTTTCGATCAAGAGTAAAAATTCAAAAAGGACTCAAATTGAAAATACCAAAAAGGTTAGCAATATTACATTTCAAATTGAGACTGAATTTTATCTTTTAATGGAGAAAAAACTAAATTTTGCTATTTACTTATTTAATTACTATTATGTAATTATACAAAACAGTATATGGAAAACCAATTACATTGTGACACACGGATAAAAAGATAGAAGCATATTTGTTTTCTTCTCTTTTCTTTTTTTTTGACGTTATCTTTTGCTTCTGTTTCCTTCGAGCGTGTAGGGTAAAGTAAGTGTCTCCCTCTCGACCTATAAATATGTGTCTCTATAACCCATAAAATTCACTTGCACTCTCACCACCACTGACTCACCTCAAAACCGCTTCGAAAAACCATTGGTTGATTTCCGACCAAGCCCCTATTTCCTAGCATAGATAGTATCCTATTAGCATGTATGTCTTAGATTTCATCCTTTTTCATTTGACTGATTTTATACAATTCCATTTGTTGGTAAAATTACCGAGTTCTGATCAAATTCGTCGTAGTTGTATCTATTATATACATCAAATGATGATTTGGTTTCTTATGATGTATCTTGCTTTTGGGACTGTGCTTTGTTTATGGATTTATAACTTTTTTCCTTTTTCCTTTTCGTTTGTAGAAAAAAGGTGGAGAGATAGATCAGGCGAACAAAGGAACAATAAGCTTAAAAGATTTGATTCTTCTGAGTTTATTAACACATCCAAAACCTTTCAAAGGTATCACTGGATTCTCTGGTTGTTTTTTTTTGTTTATGTTTATGTTCTTAATTATATACTAGATTTTAAGCCGATGTACACCGCACGTGCATATAATTTTTATTATTATTTATTTTTATATTGTATTTGTTTGTTAAATATTGGATGTTTTGTAAATAGAGGAATAACTAAATTTTTCCGGCCGTTTATGTGGCTAAATGTGTATATTAATTTTTTAACTCGTACTATACTTCATGACTATTTGTTTGTTATATTTAGTTTGTTTTGTTTAGTGTTTGAGAATCTATTTTGATTTTTAATTATTATAAAAAATAAGGGATCTAAATATATAATAAGTCATTTATACGCTATGATTAAGTCACATTTTTCCTAACGATATAATTATTTTACACAATCTTAGTTAAATCAACTTAATTTTATATGTAAAATATTCTAATATTAATCGTGTTAATAAATAATTAAATGAGGATTTAATCCGTGTTAGCACAAATTTAATGATATTTTATTAATTTCAACATGTCCTCTCTATAACTCATTTACTATATAACCATATTATATAGTATCTTAAACTCTTTTTAATTATGTTTTAATTTTACATATTCATAATATTTTAAATTTTTTATTAAGTTTATATATTAATTATAATATTTAAATAAATATGAATCGAAGTTTTTCTTACGTTAAAAATCAAAGTTCACAGGTTTTGAAAAACAAAATGGGAATCAAATTATTTTTTTCTTTGTTTGCAAATAATTTAGAGATAGAATATCTTTAAAACATAATAGAAGGTGTGGTTAAATATATCATAGTTTATGTTTTTATATTGATTTTGCTGTAATTTTTTTAGTTGGAATGAAATCTAAAATATTTAGAATACAAAATCTAAAGTAATGCTATGTTTGAATTTTTTTTAGAGATTAATTTTGTAAATAAAATTTTACAAATATAAAGGTAGAACCCAAAATGTACTTAAAAATGTATATATAAATGGTTTCGAACAATTAAATACAACAATGATAACAAAATAATGGGAAAATTTTAATATATCACATAAATTTGTTTTTTTTTTGCTGGTCGGTATACATATATGATACCATGGCTTTTCTGCCCATTTCCAAAATTTGATTATATTTCTAAAGGAAAAAAAAGATAAATTTCAGTGCTAGTACTTTATAAACATACATATAAATCTAATTAATAATTTTACTTTTTTTTAATTAAATTTAAAGTAATTTAATCGTATTCTTTGATCTTCTTATGGTCATTTTAGTGGCTTTAACAACTCCTCCTTGTTCTATAATGTAGATCTCTTTAAATCGTGAAACCCTAAAATAAAACAAAACAATTGCTGATAAAATCAAACTTCTAAAAAACATTTGTTTTGCCTTGATTCATACTGTGACTCTTGAAATAGTTTCGGAGAGTTCATAGTGTTGATGTGTTGGTTAGGGCTTTTTTTAATTTATTCATTGGTTTGTGTTAATTTTTTGTCAATCTGCTGACTGTGATGTGTGATTGCGTTATTTTTTGTGTTTTTTTTTTGTCTTTGATTTCTACTGGTCGGTTTTTTTGTTCCAACAATCACCCTCGATTAGTTTTCTATATATATATATATATATATATATATATTTTTTTTTTTTCTGTTAACCTTTTATTTCAAGATCTGTGAAAAAAAGTATTTTGACTTTGAAAAGCTAACTTTTTGTTGTAATCAATTTAGTGAAAGGGAGTGTGTGTGTGTGTGACTGTTTAAATCCAAAAAAAAAACCCAATTTCATAAAGAAATCCTTTTGATTCTTATCATTTTAAGGACAAAGGAAAACATATGAATAAACCTTTGCCACAAGCCCTAATTTCTAGATCTAATGAGTTCCTATAATTTGATATCCCTCTACTATGATTTTAATTTGTTGTAAACTCATTTTCGTTTTTACAACTATGATGATTAGATCTTCCAGAAATCGAAAGAGCAAAAATGTCCGAGTCAAACATGGTACCAGTGGGTAACAATGGAGACAATGATAACAAGGAGAACAATGTCATGAACAACACTGATGGTGGAGCTGGTGTTGGAGCTGAAGAAATCGACAGTGCAAAGACTGTAAGTGACAATCGTGAAGAAGCAATGGGAAGCAATGAAGGTCCTCCTCGTAAGAAAAAAAAATACAATCGTCACAGCGAATATCAGATTCAGGAGATGGAAGCGTAATTTTGTTCTTCTTTTCCTTTTATATATAACTCAACTTATAATATTATCTAGCTAGATCAATAATAAATTATATATAATCATTTCTCTTTTTTTTTTTATATATTATTATTTTGTGTTGAATAGTTTCTTCAGAGAGTGTCCTCACCCAGATGTCAAACAAAGGCAGGTTCTTGGCCGTCAATTGGGTTTAAAACCTATGCAGATCAAATTTTGGTTCCAGAATAAACGCACTCAAAACAAGGTACATACAGAATTTGTTACCATCTCACACATATTGTATTTAATGTATCTATATAGACATGATTGATTAAGATTGTGATTCCTCATAACTACTGTATATGTTGAATTAGAAATCTAGTTTTTAAGATATTAGGGTTATCTGACTTCGTAAGAGAATATTATATCGTTTTGAAACGTGTGAAACACATATTACTAAACATTAGGTCAAGCAATTTTCACATGTACATTTCTTCCTTCAGTAATGTTCTTTTTTCACTTAAAAACCAAAAAAAAAAACTTCATTACTTTTGTTGCTTAGTTAGTCAATTTATTTAGTTTAAAATATTATTAAGAACCTTTTTTTGTTTTTGTTTTGCAGAATCATCAAGGACATTGTGAGAACATAGGACTTTGGTCATTGAACGACAAGCTTAGCTCTGAAAACCAACGGTTCCGAGAAGCTGTTTTTTTAGCCTTGTGCCCTAAGTGTGGAGGCCAAACTGCAATTGGCGAAATGTCCTTGGAAGAACATCATCTTCGGATCGTAAACGCTCGGCTAAATGACGAGGTACTAGATGTGAACACACACACACACACACACACACTGACCACTACAATTTCCATAGTTAAACACATATATTAGAGAAGTTATTTATAATAAATGACGCATACATATTACATATAGAAATTATTAAACAAGTTGTATTTCTTGTTTTTGGGGTTCTATAGATCAATGAATTGACTGCTCTGGCGGAAAGATTTACCAGCACAATGGTAATAAACAATCCGGCTATGTCTCCTCGGCCTTTTCATCGTCCTTCAACTTTCGAGTTCGGGGCGGGATCATCTACTGGAAGAGAATTGTATGGAAATGGAGGAAACCTCTCTAGGGGAATCACTGGACCGGCAGATGCTGATAAGCCAATGATCATAGATTTGGCAATTGGAGCCATGGAGGAGCTATTGTTGATGGCTCAAGTGGTTGAACCACTGTGGAGTCGAGGAGTTAATGGCACAAACCTAGCTTTAAACATGATTGGATACAAAAGGACGTTTCGGACGGGTCTCGGGCCTAGACTTAGTGGGTTTAGAATAGAGGCATCCAGGGAAACCGCGATCGTGCCAATGAATCCTACTGGCGTTGTTGAGATGCTCATGCAAGCGGTAAACTGAATTCATATAACTATATCAGATTATATGATCGTAATTAATCCTTCAAGTAACGATCTATATATTGGCAGAATCTGTGGTCGACAATGTTTGTCGGAATGGTTGGTAGAGCCATGACTCATGAAAAACTTTTGCCTGATGTTGCTGGAAACTTCAATGGAGCTCTTCAAATCGTAATTCTTCTACTTTACTTTATTTATTTATTTATACATTTGATATAATCTACAGGGGAGTTTTCTAAAACAAAAGTGAAACCATATTTGATGTAACCAAATGTTGTTCTTTATCCATAGATGACTGCTGAGTACCAAGAGCTTTCGCCGCTAGTCCCAACCCGCGAAAGCTACTTTGTCCGCTACTGTAAACAGCAAGGAGATAATTTGTGGGCGGTGGTGGATGTTTCCATCGACCATCTGTTTCCAAATATCCACATGAAATGTCGCCGCAGACCCTCTGGATGCTTGATTCAAGAAATCCCTAGTGGTTACTCAAAGGTAACCTATTGTCTCATTATGGTTAAATTATTTAGTGTATGGTTTTATACATTAATTAATGATTGTTTTTGCTGGTTTGGAAAAAGGTAACATGGGTTGAGCATGTGGAAGTAGATGACAGAGAAGCAAATCAAAACATATTCAAGCACTTCATCAGTACTGGTCAAGCTTTTGCTGCTAACCGCTGGGTTGCAACGTTGGAACGCCAGTGCGAGAGGCTTGCCAGCAATTGCATCGTCACTACAGATTTTCAATCCGTGGATTCGGCTGATCACCTTGGTATTTTTTTTACTACTCAAAGAAATGTGTTTCTTTGTTTTGGGCAAAGTGTTTCTTTTTGTTAGCCATTCTGAGAGTTTTGTGACTTGGTGCAGCGCTAACGGACCATGGAAAGATGAGCATCCTGAAACTAGCTCATCGGATCGCAAAAACCTTCTTTATTGGGCTGACTAATTCGATGGGGTCTACATGTTCTGGTGTAGGAGGAAAGGATATCAGAGTGATGAAAATGAAGAACCTGATTGAGCCAGGAAGGCCTCCTGGTGTTGTTCTTTCTGCATCCACTTCGTTTTGGGTTCCTGTTCCTCCTACCATTGTCTTTGACTTCCTCAGAAATGAGGATCATCGAGCCAATGTATACTTATAATTTAGGACAAGACTTCTCTTTTTTTTCTTTTTCTTTCAGTGACTTTTTAATGTAACATGTTTTGAGATATGTATCTGCAGTGGGATGTCCTCTGCAATGGATGGATTCTGCAGAAGATATCAGAGATTGCAAATGGGAGAGACAGCAGGAACTGTGCAACTTTACTCAGGGTAAATAGATAGCTAAGTTGTGTGTTTTGAACATGCATTCTTTTTTTTTTTTATTAATCTTTTGGTATGTGACCGATGTTTGTTTTAGTTACAGAACAAAAGCACTTGGCAGACAAAGAAGATGATGATTCAAGAGACCTTTACTGATCCAACAGCTTCATTTGTGATCTATGCGCCTGTTGATACGGCATCAATAGAAGGTCTTCTCAATTTAGGTACAGACCCTGACTATGTGGCTCTCCTGCCTTCCGGTTTTGCTATTCTGCCGGATGGTATCGGTGATCAACCTGGAGGAAACGGAGGAGGATCACTCCTGACCGTTTCCTTGCAGATGCTGGTTGAAGAAGTTCCTTTGGGTAAGCTGAGTACTAGCTCTGTTAAATCCGTTGAGAAACTGATTCGTGCAACCGTGATGAGGATCAAAGATTTGTTTCCTTTACATATTGCAACACCCTCAACTCGGTAATCTATTGAATCTATTTCATAAACAAACTTAGTAGTTATCTAATACTTGCTACACAATTAAGGTGCTGATGACGTTTTTGTTTTGTCTTTTTTTTTTTACAGGAAAGTAAGCTAAATGGAAGATTGAATCAAGGAAGAAAGAGTAAGACTGGTTGTGTGGAAGATCGGTGGAGAGCTTCAAAAGGGGAGGAGTCAAGAACGAACCCCAAAGAGATTTTTTCTTTATGAGGTTCCGGATTTGACTTGCCCTGAAATATATTCATTCAAGATGGAAAAAAAGAAAAAAACAAGTCTTTTGTTATTTTCAGTTGAGTCTTATGTTTCCTTGTCATTGCAGGAACCTTTTGTTATTTCAGTTGAGTCTTTTGTTTTCTTGTTGGAACCTATTATGAAGTTTTCGAGTACTCTTTTTCTCTATTTGAGTTTCAGTTTTGGTTTTTATTTTCCTAATGTTGGCTTTAGATCTTCTATAGTATGGATGTTTCTTTTGTATTACTTTTGTTGTCTATTTCTGGAGTTTGGTTTATCATAAGTTCACACCTTTTCTTCCCAAGACTCTATCTGTTCAGCAAAAGAGTTTTTGGCACCCTTGTAGTTAACTGTTAACAAACTGATAGGAGAAGTGGCCGTAGATCATTGCAACATCATCGAACGCTATTTTTGGGAAGAACATCCACACATTCTTAGCTACTCTTAAAACAGCGCTGCATTTTAGTATTTTACTTCACTTGTAAGACTAATTTAAAGCTAGCCAAAGCTCAGCTGAGAATTCGCAGTCAGAACATTCTGACACTTCATAGAGGCGGTTAATTAGATAGATAAGCAGAGAGATACACAATTTGTGTAAATGAATACAGATGGATAACATTACTTATATATAGACTCATCATAAGGTTTTATAGAACAAGTGAACTGAATGGAACTCTGTGACTCTGTGTTATGGATTTTGTAACATATAATATTTTAGTCGTCATTTATCGATTTTAGCAAAAATTAAGTAATTCCTGTATTTTTTTTTAAAAAGGTTTTATTTAGCTTAAAATAAGTAGAATACCAAAATTAGTGTATAAAAACCACAACGAAAATTGTACAAATTTCATCCTCCCACACAAGATGATACGAAACATGTGTTGAAATTACACCCTTATATTATATGTTACAAATACATACAAAATACTAAATTGATAGCAATTTTTTAACATAATTGTTAATTCTATTTTTGATGTAACTCTTGTTCCTACTCCTAGACTTAAAAAAGAAAAAAAAAAAATAATCACCACCGTAGCAGCATAATGGAAAACCATATGAAGTTGAAAACCATAATAAATTTTAGGGAAAAATGAAATGAAAAAAAAAAAAAGCAATGGTTTGAAAGTTAAAACTATATATTTATGAAGGTTAAAAACGACAACGTAACAAAAGAGCATGTCAGTTATGAAAGCTCTTTTTCTTTCAAGGCTCTTAGGGATCCTCCTCATGATTGGTCAACTAATCTCCGGAAGGTGATTGGTGCACCGTGCTGAGGATAAAGCAACATAAGGACGGTAGGTGCATGCTGGTAAGTAGGAGCCAAGTGAAAGGTGAAGCGTTGGATCATTACAGCGAGTGTCAATTTGGCCTCAAGTATAGCAAGATTCTGACCAATGCATGTTCGAGCTCCGAGGCCAAACGGTATAAAGCCAACGGGGTGTTTGGCAGCACGCGGCACTCCATCTGCAAACCGAGCTGGATTGAATTCGTTCACATCGTTGCCCCAGATGGCTTGGTCATGATGGACCGCTATGATTGGGATAAGAAGCTCCGTGCCACAAGGGATTTTGTACCCTCCTAGCTTCACATCCGATTTAGCGCGTCGAATTGTAGCAACTATTGGTGGATACAACCTTAGTGACTCGTTCAAGATCATACTCAACTGCAAAATTGGTAGAGAGGTAAAAAAAAATATTAACATATCTTCTTCGTTCAATTACTCTTTTGCCCTTGAATCTTGTCTTGATATATGTAAGAATTTAGCCTTATAAAATTTATAGATTAGGCGACAAAAAGGCCACGATTAACGTAACGAAAACTATATCACATATTGGCATTTTTAATTTTGTAATAAATGATATACTTCCGAAATTGAAAGATAACAAAGCAAAGACAGAAAGAGAAAGCGCACCGTTTTAAGCTTAACGACATGGTCCTTGGTAGGGACATCACGTGAGCCGCATACCCTGAGGACCTCATCACGTGCTTTGGCCTGCCACTCTGGGTGCATGGATAGCAAGATGGTCGTCCACGTAAGCAGATTAGAAGTTGTCTGTTTCCCGGCAAAGAAGAAGCTTTTACACTCCTCCACAATGTCTTGAACCGTCACATTCTTTGCTTGAATCATTAATCCCAACAAATCCTTACCCGTTGGCTCCTTACATTCTTCGCCGTCTCCGTCAACAACGCTCTCTCTACGCCGCTCTATCAGCTTCAACAACGACTTCCTTATCTCCTTGTCTAACTTCCAAGACTTCAGATTCCCTCTTGTCGGAAAAAATCTATCAAGAAATTAAATCAAATTAATTAAAACTTATAAATTAGCTAACAAGACCGGTACAAAGAAAACAAAAATTGATGTTGATTTTGTTACCTATAGCCTGGAATGAAGACTTTTTGAAAAGCTTCGGCACATAGAAGCATTTGATGAGCTTGAAGTCGAAAAATTGCTCGGCCATCTTCATAGCTACTTCCAAAAGCTGTTCTACTAATAACATCTTCAGTCAAAATCTGAAACCACTCATAGACATCAACCTCAATTTCACCGTTTTCGGATAACTTGTCCGACCATTTATCAAGCATGTCGGTCACACTCTTTAACACCACAGGCACAAGCAACTTAAGATTCTCCATGTGAAAAGTAGGGCTAATGATTCTGCGATGATGAGCCCATTTCTCGCCTTTGAGACTAAGAAGTCCATCGCCTTCGAGTTGTTTAACCAAAGGGTGAGCTTCGTTCTTCTCATAGAACTCAGACTTAGAGAAGATCTCTCGGATCAGATTGGGATCAGCTACGGTTAACCGAAAAGTTGGACCGAACCATACCAGAAATGTAGCACCTGAAAATTAAATAAATTGGTTTTTTTTTTTAATTAGATGACAAGAAAAGCTGTAAAACATGAACAGATCCTCAACTTGGGAACTTAGAGGGGGTATTCAACTTAAATTTTAAAGGATTTGGTAGGATTTTAACATTTTAGGACTTTGGAAGATTTATGTGAGTTTTAAGGAGATTTGGTTGTGTTTAGAGTTTTTATATTTTTAAAAAAGGAAATGAAATGTGATTCTATGAGATTTGATGGTTAAACTTTGGGTGATTTTAACATATTTTACATCTCAATTATATGGGAACTCTATTTACATGTTCAAAAATATTTTTGGTTTTTTAAGAAACCGAAGCGTTAGATTGATAGTCACATGCCTCGAACCAAAGTTACCTCTGATGGAACATGGCTGATGGATTTATGCCAGAGAAAAAGATTCCTGATGAGTATGAAATTGTACATCAAGCTATTTTTACGGACCCAGATGACCAAAGTGGTTGGTTTTACCATCTGTGTCTCCTCTTCTCACTTCCTCTTGGCCTTCACCTGGTTCCAGTGTAATTCTATTTGGAGTTGGGTGCTTGAATGGCTCTCCTTCTAACGTCACTACTTTTTGTTCTGAGACGGGTTATGTTCCACTGATTCTCTACTTTGACCACGCTGTTGGTGGAGTTAGCTCGTCGACTGTTACAATTGATTCTGAACTAAAAGGAAACGAGAACCTTGTTTGGGAACCAATTTCGAAATAAAAGCTCTCAAGTGTCTTGTGTCGTAGATTTTTTTTTATTTTTTATCAAATCCTTTAAAATTCTATCTCAAAAGGTATGATTTTGAGATGGTATTTTTTAACTAGAAAACAAAAAAGAAGTCTTTTAGAATCATTCAAAATCTCAATTTTTTTAAAGTTGTGATATTTTGAATAACAGTAGATTTCAAGTAAGTTTTATAAATAACTGATTGAATAACAAGAGATTTTAGATTATTTTAAATGATTTTACATAAATCCAAGTTGAATAACATAGGATTTTAAAAAATCTTTTAAAATCAACAATTGAATAACAAGTGATTTTAAGAATACTTTAGAATCTTTTAAAATATCAGTTGAATACCTCCCTCTTAGACAAAAAAGAGGGTATGGTCACTGACTGTTGCTATTAATGCACTAATTGCTCTTTCATAATTTACCACATTGGTGCTATTTAATTTACTGCACAGCAACCAAAATTTTCATCTTTCGAATTAGCGTTTTTTTTTCCTTTTTGTAATAGACTAATAAGAAAGAAGACAAGAGTTAACAGCAGAGAGGGAAAATGATGACTAAGCCCGTGAGGAAAGAGTGGGGAAGAAGAACACACAGCCTCCTTTTTCACATCAAAGTACTGACATCATAATTTGATCATGACAAAACAAACACAGATAAATTAATAAAATGTCCTTTTTTTATTAAAAAAAAATTGTGTAATAAAACAAAAACTTTTTGCTTTGCTTGACATGAAAACACACTCTGTTGCATTTCACAGAGAATCGGACCAAATCACAAAGGTTCCAACTCCAAAACACAAAAAAAAGTAAAAAAAAAAAAAAATCTTTCACTAATAAACCCAAAATTAAGAGGCAACTCTAAAACAAAATCTTGATAAATATATTTACTAAGAAAAATCTTATGCTTCAACTTTGAACCAAGGAGTGTCAATAAAGTTTTAACCAAAATCTAACAAATCAGAAACAGAGTAACCATAACAAGTAGTGTTTGAATCTGAGAAAGAAAAAACAGAGCAAATTGAGGAAGAGAGGGGGGAAAAACAAGAACTAACCATAGATTTTTCTCCAGTGATGGTAAAAAGAGAGAACTCTAGGAAGAATATTGTGAGAGAAAGGCATAGGATGAGAAGAAGCCTTAAGCATCATTCCAACAAGTTCTTTAACATTTCCGATGAAGAAGTGATAAGGAGGACCTCGAATCCCCTGTTTCGAGAAATGTTCTTCGATCTTTCTTGGTCTCCACCATAACAGAGACATACCCTTCACTATTACAAGACTGAACATTATAGACAAAACAAGAATGACCCAGCTGCTGCTACTTTCTTCCTCCATTGTCGGAAAAAAAAACAAAAAAGAAAGAGAGAAACACACAAAAAGGAGAGTTAGAGTTTTCTCTTCTTTGGTCTCGTTTTTCGTTATACAGAGAGTGCCGGAGAAAGAGGGAATGAGGTGTTAAAAAGGAGATTTTTTTTTTTTTTCTTTCCTAACTTAAAAATTTCCTTCCTTTTTGTTTCTTTGCGAGTTTGGTTTCTTCTTATCTTGTTTCTTTTTGGACTATTTTGCTTGCTGGGCTATTTGAGCTTTTCTAGAGAGAGAGAGAGAGGCAAGGCCAACGGCGTAGGGGCCGCCATTGGAGGACAGTGAAGGGTCAACGAATTGAGGTTTTATTTTCTATTATTTTAAAAAAGATAATAATGCAAATTTGTTTCATCATCTTTCATATGATTGTGATACAAGTCTATTTTATATTTTTAAAAAATAAAAGTTGTCTCTAGTGAGTTTAATTTTATGTTTTCATTCTTGTCGAATTCCACATCATTTACTAGTAATATTGTAATGATTTAAATAGCAGATGGCAAAATTTTATAGTTTTTTGTCCTTTACTCAGTTGTTGGTGCAACTGCTGAAATTTAATGTGTACGACCAGGGTTATGTAATTAATTATGTATCCAGCCAGAGTTTATAATTTCGCAACGTAACATATATGTACATATACATATTATTTGAAACCTATTTTTAGTAAGATATAAAGATATTTGTCACCGTTTCCCTTAAAAAACATAAGAAGAACTTAAAGTCTTAAACCATTTATTAAAATTTGTATTTTAGGTGCTACAACACGGCCTAAAGTTTATTTTTAGTAAATTTAAGATGAAAATAACAATTGTATTATATTACAATTATTTAATGTGTTATCATCCATAAATTAAAAATTTGGAAATAGGTATCTATCTTAACATTTTTGGAGTACATTTTTGTGCCATCATTTCTTATCTCTGTATCCAAACAAGTTCCAACTAAATTTTTTATAATTCTTACAACCAAACACAATGATTTCCTTATTTGATAATATTAATTTCCTAAAATATATCTATCTAATTTAAATAAATTGTTATATTAAAATATAATTCTCCTTCCATTTTTATTAATTTTATATTTAATTATTTTAATTATTATTCAATACATAAAGTTAATAAAATTTTAGATTTTTTTCAGTATATAATGTGATTTAAATTTTTATAAACGGATATATATTAAAAATTGTCTTAGGATATTTGTAACCAAACAAGTATACCCACATATAGAGCTTGGAATACATTTTTGGAATACAATAGGGTGCCATCACTTTTTGCCAACTTCGGGTCGGATTTTTAAGTAAAATTATAACCGATTCAATTATCTGGATCCTCCTTAAGATTGCCGAATATTTTGGGCCGTTTTAAATCCATAGCATACTTATTTACATCCAATTAATGTCAAATAATGTCAATTGTATCTTAGGAAATATCTAATTTGCATGCCGAATTTTTAGGACCGAGTTTGACAAAAAGAATTGATAATCCAATTTATGTAATCACATCCTCTTAATGACATCCCTATAATATAGCAACTAATTCAAGATGAATACATCTTAAGAAATATGTAATTTGCGTTTAATAACCGATTACATATTTGGTAAGATCTTATTAATTTTAAATGTACACTATTAATCCAATAATATCAATTGAGAATCATAATAAGAATATGTCAGATCATTCATTCCTAAATCATAATTAACAAATCGTAAAATATATATTCTCAACTTGCGAATCAAGAGTTTCTACAAAACTCTACTTACAACCGCTAACAGTATATATATCAACAAAATAGTAGACCCGTGGTGTACCACGGGGTAAAACCTAGTAACACATTATATATCTAGCTATTCGATTTTGCAAAGTAGGGTGGGTGTTGATCAACATTAAGGAGAGCTTCGGTCAACACAACTAATTTTACAGTTGTCTGTTTAGTTTTTAAATCGCTGGTTTGGCTTGATTTGGGTTTGGAAAATCCTAGGAATTGTTATAAAAAGGGAATGTCAATGTTTAGCGTTGTGATTAGTTTTTTTCGTCTATTTGTTGAAAGTGAAGAGAGAGAGTTTCTAAGAATATTTCTGTGATTAGAAGAGAAGCATTATGTGCTATTTTCTGGAGAGATTTGATACGAGGTTGGGATCAAGTGAGAAGGCTACTATAGGACTTGTTCTTGCTTTTCTTTGTCAGATCTTCTTGTTGAAAAAGTGAGTGCATAATACTGGTTTAGCTAAGCGTTGAGATCTATGTTTCTATGATTGTATGATTTATTGCCTTGTCTTGTATGTGTGTCTTTGTGATGGTATGGCCTTGGATGACTGTTTTGGAGAGTTAAGTCGTGCCATAAACAGCTGGAGATGGTGATCCATCGAGGAGAAGCACCATGTGTTGTGAGTTGTGACCGGTCTGTTATGGCTTTTGTTAGGATATTAGTTTCTGGAATAGTTGATGTTATAACTGATGTTTAGGATGCTTGTTATTTGGTGGCTGTCTGGTTTAGTTTTTCTATCGCTGGTTTGGCTCGATTTGGATTTGGAAAATCCTACAGTTTGTTGTAAAAAGGGGTTGTTGATGTTTAGGGTTTTGGTTAGCCGTTTTTGTCTCCTTTTTGAAAGCGTAGAGAGAAAGTTCCTGAGAGTGTTTCTGTGATTAGAAGAGAAGTTTTTTGTGTCGTTTTCTAGAGAGTTATATTTAGAGGTGTGATATGAGGCTGTGAAAGAGTGAGAAGGCTATTATGGGGCTTGTTTTTACTGTTTTTTTTTCAGATCTTCTTGTTGAAAAGGTGAGTGCATAACTATGGTTTATCTAAACGTTGAGATCTCTTTTTTGTGATTGTATGATTGATTGTCTTATCTTGAATGTGTGTCTCTGTGTTGATATGGCCTTAGATGACTGTTTTGGAGAGCTAAGCCATGCCATAGCGGGAGATGGTGATCCATCGGGGAGAAGCAACAAGTGTTGTGATTGGTCTATTATGGCTTTTGTTAGGACGTTAGTTTGTGGAATAGTTGTTGTTATAACTGATGTTTAGGATGCTGGTTATTTGGTTGGCATTGTATGTTTATTGGTTATGGCTTTATATTATTTGGTTTGCTTTCTGATGGTTAATTTGATGATTTACTTGATTGTTGGTTCGGTTAACTTGGTAGGTTAGTTAATAAGTATGAGATTATATTTAATGAATTAAGAAAAAACGGGTGGGATCATTGCATAACATATGTTGTTTGTGTGTTTGACTTAAACAAACGAAATATATCGAGATTTCAAGACTAATTATTTTTTGAAAAATATATTAATTTTTAGAGTGAATAGAATTTAAGTCTTTTCACACCTAAAATACGAGTACATTAGGATAACTCTTGCGTTACAAAAATGTTAAATCACTACAATATTAGTTATATACAACATGATTATCACCTATGAAATGACAACGGTGGGATAGAAAAGATGCATTTGATGTTTATCCGAAATATTCAATATTGTAATTAAAAATAATAATAATGTTGTTGTAGAGAAAACATATCTATACCTTATATTTATTTTATTTCATTATTTTGTTTGTTGTATAATGCTCGTTTTTATTGAATCTTTCATAACACAATGGCATATAAGTTTTGGTTTTTTTTCTTTTAGTTTAGTTAAGTTTTATTTAAAAATTAATTAAATATATAATTAATAATACTATAATTAAAAGTTTAATATATTTATAGTTATGTAATATATTTGAAAGACCAACTTATTAAATATTTGATTATTTTGTATATTTAAAATAATATTGTTACACCTTCTTAATAAAATTATCACACCGAAATATCCAAAAATCTAAAATACCTGATCTGAACCCAATCGGATATCTGAATATCCAGACCTATTAATAATATGAAAATTATTTACCATATTAAAAAATTATAAACATACTAATTTGATTTTTTAAAATCAAATTATTTAAAATATTTTATTCTATGAATTTGTTTTAATATTATTATAATTCGGTCATATGATGGAATGAGTTACGCTAGACGGCAGGTTAAATATTAAGTGTATTAAGATCATATTCGGTGAGATGATTTAAACAAGGTTGGACACATATAAGTGTTTGCAAATTCGATTATTAAACTTTATCAGTTGTCTCACGTATATGCAATTGCATTAACAACATATATTCAATTATAATAATTAAACACATTCACTATATAATCTTCAAATATAGAGTAAAGTCTTAAGAAGGTGTGATAATTTTATTTAAAATTACCAATGCATGTCATGGTTTCTTCTTCCATAGTATATAGTTTTTAAAGCGCAATGAAAGCAAATTTCCTTTTTTTTTTTTTTTTTTTTGTTAATTCAAAGAATAAATCCTTAGACTTATGGAGGGATCTAAGACTAATCTTTCTTGGGAGAGGGTATCCCACAGGTAGGCAACGCCCCTAAAAAAATTTGCCAGTTTGCAATATTGTGTATTTCGTTATATTGAAATTATTTACTAAGACCTACCAACGACCATCAAATCAGAAAGTGAGGTATGAAGTGAGAGGAGAATAGGAGATATTTGCTACTATCGACTGTTTTGTAAACGAAGATTTTAAGGCATAATTGCAGGACACATATGAGATTGAGTAAATTAATTTATCATGGTTGACGACGATAAAGAGTTACTGGAAGAATAAACAGATAAAAATATTACGTCGTTCTTGAAGATTTCAACTACCCATGTGGGTTTTGGCTTCTCCATAATGGAATGTTTCTAATTTTTTTTTATAATTAGATCTCTGATCCCGCCAATACAAAAGAAGTAGTATTATATATTTCGACTAGTATTTGCATAAGGTGGTCTATACATGTATGCATATCTGTATATAATTCAGAAATTAACTACATAGATACATTTATATATATATTATGTATATAGTCTCAAGATAACAAACACTGAAGTTATAGAAAAATAATATCACTCAAGTGCACGTAATTCCGCGTATAATTAACAATCAAATGCACTTTTGTCTAAACGGTATTTTGTTTCGCTTTGTCATGAGAATGGGAACATACACTATACCCCCTCGTTGTAATGTCCTCTTAAAGAAACTAAATAATTAATATAAACAGAAGAAAATTAATGTTGGGGACAATCTGTCCCTTGAAAATTAAATAGAAAATAGACAGTGCTGATATATATATATATAGACGGTATTATATAATTTAATAAATGTATGAACTCATTTACGTAGAGTAGAATCTCTACAAAATAATAATGAGTGCTATTTTTCATTAAAAAAAAAGAGAAAAACATATTAAGTAATAATATTTTAGAAATAAAATTTATAAAGCAATTAAATTATTAATTTATCGACACAGAATTTGTTTATTAGATAATTTGTAATTGACGAAATATATTTATTTATCGAGGTTACACATTATTGACATAGTTCATTGCTCGTCTCTGAACTTTGTTGCAGGGGTGAAGCTAATGTAGAATCATAGGGGTTATATCCCTGTTTTAAAAATCCCCGCCTAGCACTGATTATGTCCCGTAAAATTGCTAGGCCTACCCTCTCTGCCTTGATTAATGACTAATCCCCGTCTACCATCGATTATCCGATTATACCATCTAATCCGATTAATTCCCGCTTAATTTTATATATACCGATTACTTTTGGAGCCGAATATAAATTAAATATATATATATATTTTTATTATTTAAATATTTAAATTAAGAGTTTATGATGTTTTGCAATAACTAATGTACAAAATTTTAATTAAAATCGTATTTTTTTTTTAAAATTACGTTCTTATGTGTTTACCGTAGTTTTAAAGACAATACTATAATTTTATATTTTATTTGATATTTTTCTTTTCACATAAACAGAATTATACATATATTTAGTACTATATATTTTTAATTTACTATTAATTGAATAAAATAATCTTAAAACTAGTCTCCGATTAATTCCCGTTTAATCTCCGATTTTCTCGCTAGGCGCTAGGCCCACCCCGACCGCCCTACTAGCACCTAGTGATTTCTAAAACAGGGGGTCAAATGATCCTGATGAATTTTAAAATTAATTGAATATTTAGAAAAAAAAATCAAATTGACTCTTGTAAAATAACACAGTTGATCTTTATAAAAAATTTAATAACATAATTGACTTCTTTAAAAAATTTTGACCTTCGTAATTGATTGCTAAGGTTTATCATACTTCTTTGGAAACTTTTGGTCTCTGCTACCCTTCCTTGTGCTATTTATGAAATGTTGTTGCTCTATGGTCTATTGCCCTGTAATCCAATATTAACATCCGACGATATACAGCAAACCACTCTCAGCACCTTCACCACTATCTGGCCTACAACCCATGGAATCCCTGCCATAGCATTGCTTCTGCTTGTGCTCCTCGCTCCGGTGAAACCTTTGGTTCTGATTCCTCTAACAATGTCACAATGTCTTAAGACCGTGACCACCTTGTCATTTGTCAAGTTCTTCGATGATAATCAGTCTAGCAACCGTGATCTCGCATGTCTCAAGCCGCTTATTAGCGTTTCACAGCTCTCTCTAACTTTTGCTTGATTTGATATGTATCTTTGTTAATGGTTTTGGAAAAAATCTTTGTTTGTAATCTTTTAAACCTTGGGGATTTGCTCCCCTCCTTATGTAATGTTTCCGTTTCTTTAAATAGAAACTTCAGTTTGTCCCAAAAAAAAAAAAACTCCACTACTGCTTTGTTGTCTATTTCTTTGAACCTAGTCCAAAAGTTTAAGGCACCAAGGAAAAAACTCTTTTCCATTCCGACCCTTCCCCTTAAAGTTATATCTCATTTAGGATTTGGTTTGTCATCTTCGAAATCAGGTGTAGTTCCTCTAGAAGTTTCAATCTCTATTTCGTTTAGATTATATTGATTTGTTTTGAGCACATAAATTTATAGGAATATAGATACAACGTCGTCAAGAAACTTACACAAAATTACAATTTGTTAAGGAGAAATTAAATTTAATGTAAATGAGTCAATATAAATCTAATAAGCTTAAGTGGACATGGATCAACTAGATTGACTCGTGTACAGTAAATTTAACTTATGTGTAATGATGATTTGTCGGATTGGTAAACAAGTTTTAAAAACTTTTCGGATGTAGTGTACCGATCATTGGATAGGGTGGATTCACGGGCCGAGAAAGAACGTGAACTCTACTAAAAAGTGACAATCAGGGGCGTTTTATTTGGTATTTAAATTGGATATTGGGTAAGTTATATTAGGATGATTTAATTATTAATGATATCTATGATTAAATTATCCGATCATATAAGATGATCTCAATGCTAGATTAGAAATAATTGATCAAATCTTCAAGGTTTGGTTTCTTTTATGTATGTAACATGTTTGTTGAAACTCTCGAACGAATCTTTTATAAGCACTTCGTGTTTAGTGGGTTAGGGCAAATTGTGAACTTCTGAAACTTGATACTAATACTTTATAGGGAATGTTGAAAATAAAGTACATTTTTGAAACTGCTAAATGTTTAGCAAAGTTGATTAACGCTAGGAGTAGGTTAATACTACTCAAGTGTCTCACGAGTCATGTTACATGATGGTTATTAAACATTGTACTTGCATCATTGTTTGATCATCTTCTTCCTTCATCGTATCAATACTTGATCCTTGGCGTTCTTGATCCTTGGCGTTCTTGATCCTTGGCGTTCATTTGTTTTATTGTTTAGCTTCTTATTAACTCTTTTTTTTTTTCCTTTGTCAACCGCTTTTAATTGTCTTAGTAGTTCCCTTAATCTGTCTTGCTAATTTAGTTTTAATATTAGCTCTCACGCTTGATATCCAAGTATGAACCCATCAAAAACGAGTCCCTTTTTTACGATAGATTGTGGTACTCAACCCGAATACATTTAGTGTGTGAAGTAGTTTTTTTCCCGTGTATATACTATATTTAAATTTCAATGTAGTAGCTTTGTAGCGTATTTAGGGTTTAATACTCAATTACATAATAATCCAGCATTCCAAATAAACACTATCCGACAAGTTAGATCGTAGTGGATGATGTGGTCCTAGAACAAACATTGAAAACTAAAAGGAAAACAAGATGAAGAAAAAAAGTAAATTAGTTATTGCACAATCAGACAAATAAAGAAGCAGAGAGGTTGCGTCAATGTTTTTTTTTTAATTCTCCCATGAGATTGGATTTTGGGAGAGAGAGAAAGAGAGACAGAAGTGAGTTGGGACAGTGAAATTTAAAATAAGAAGCACATGGGAACAAAAGATGTCTGGATTTAGGGATTGAAGATGAATTTTGGTGGGGGCTCTGTTCATTTTCACCCTTACATGTTGATCTCGTCTTTCCTTAATCTTGTCCTAATGCTCCCACGACATGCCGGGCCATGTGCCTCCCTACGTTTCCCAACTCCCTTCACGTTATTTACTCAAACTAATCTATTTCCAACTTCTCATTTCAATGTCTCGTACCGCATCATTTTGCAATTCCAAGGACTATATAAATATATATATGTGTTTCGTGTAAGAACGTAAAACTAGTGTACCAGCATGGTGTTAAGATAAATGAGGTATGAATTAAGAATATCTTATGTAAATAAATTACCACATTACCATTTACACCCCCACCAAATAGATATTGCAAGTAGTGTAGACCAAGTGCCTTCCCTCATCATGTCATCGTCCCTCAAAGTCACATACAACCACTCGATAAGTAACTTAGCAAAAGACTCTCTTCTCTTCTTAATAGGCACCAACGGATTCCAAACACCTTCCATGGTTAGGCAGCCAAGAAGAATATGAATAACAGTCTCACTCCCCCTTTTACAAATCTGACATACTGTTGATCAGGCCAGGCTTAGCACATGTGTTGAGGGTGCAAGAGCATAGGATCACAGGGTCCAAAAAAAAATTTACATGTTAATTCTTTCTTTTTGCAAATACTATATATCTAGGTTTTGTTTTATAAAATAACACTGGGACTAGAGAAATTTAGAGCCTGGCATACTTTTGATTGACATAGATGACGTCGTTGTCGCTCCATATTTGTCATAATAATTCAATTCATTCTCAGCTACAGGAAGACTTTTATTCTCTCTAGTGCAATCACTTTCCAAACTCGTTGGAATAATTTGCTCAAATCTTATTTTGGAGTGTTATCCTTAGTTAATACTTAATATAGAGTAGGCTGATGGACTGCAAAATCTGATTTTGGAGTGTCCTAATACTTAATATAGAGTAATCTTATTTTGGAGTGTCCTAATACTTAATATAGAGTAATCTTATTTTGGAGTGTCATCCGAGCTACCTCCCCAAGAAATCTGATGATGCGCCCCAATCACATTATCTAGAACCACTAACCTTAGCCTTAATATACTATCGTCTGGAACATGAGATTTGTTTTGATCGAACAAATAGCATGTACCTTTACGTAATAGCTCTTGATCCCGAATAAAGTCAGCTCCTACTAGTAAACTCCCTGTTGCAACCTCCATTAGTACTTTAGTAGATGGCCACCTATCAGCCCATAGCTTAATCGTGTGTCCATATCCCATAACCCATCAGGTCCTGACACATGGAACCACCACTTTTCATATACCAACTCCAACACTACTCCATGTTGACTAACAATTACTCTTAGTAACCATCCATAAATGATCATGAACATCTCTCACTATATATTTGCTTCGCAATACTCTTGCCCAAATACTAGAATGCTCGTAACAACCACCACTTATCTTTCACCCAACTAGCAGGTCTTTAATCATATACGGTGCATACCTTATCCCCAAGCCTCCATCACAGTATGGGAGAAAAACTATCTTCCAACTTAGTAAGTGTTGCTTCCTCTGTTATGTCCAGCTGACCATAAAAAAGATCTTGAAATTTTGTCAAGAGATGCAAGCGTAGATTTTGGAAGAGAGATCATACTCATTGCATGCACTGGAATCAACGAGAGTACACTTTGGTAAGGGTCAGCCTTCCCGCAAAGCTCAGACACCCTCTTTTCCAACCTAATAACCGTGATAAGATTTTCTTAAGGAAGTCTCCAAAAGTTTCTTTATTAATATGTTTCCGTAAAACTGGCATGCCCAAATATTTTCTCACATCTCGCGTAGATTTAATTACACTCTCATCACTAACTAGTTTTTCTAAGGCTTGACTCACATTGCTTGAGAAAACTATCTTTGATTTCTCCAAACTAACCTTTTGATCCGCCCAACACAAATCTTTCCAGCACCCTCTATATTACTCTTATATGTGTCACATAAGCATCAACAAATAAGATATTGTCTGCAAAACAAATATGGGAAAGCTTTGGGCCTCCACGCGACAAGCTGGTTGGAACTATTGCTGAACTGCATGCTTGTTAGATTGTTGGTTTATCGGTTTAGATTTATTGGTTCGACTTGGTTAATTATTTGTGACATTTGCTGGTTATTTGATTATTGCTGATTTAATTATTTATGCATTTCAATTGGTTTATGATGGATTCTGCATTGATTGTCGGCATGTTTAAATTGAGAAAATTAGTTAATTATAATGAGATTATGAAATGATTAACAAAAAGATGGGTCAATCAGTATGTATCTTAACAAATATGAATAATGTTTAGTTATCTAAAAAAAGAAAATATATCATTAAGAAAACAAATAAAATATTTTAATACAACATTTATTTATTAAAATTAAATATTTTAATATGACAAAAAAATTATCTTGATAAAACAAACTTTAAAAGTTCATGAATGAGTATGTTAGAATCCCGCCGATATCTAACGCCCAGGCCTATACAGCATGGCAGCTATAGATTCGCAATCCATAAAATGCAAACAATTTTGGTTTTTGGAAGAAACACATCGCAAGTCTTTTGACTTTCAGAGAGCGTATAATATGTTCGAAAGTATCTAAATGGATATTGGTGAAAGCTTTGCTACGCATGCATACAGAAGACCAACTTTACTCCCCTTTTTTTTATATAACTCTCACAATTAAAGTATAAAAAATTCAATAAATAATTTTGTGGCTTTGATTTTTTTTACATTTTTTTCCGGCCGTAGGCAAATTAATTAAAGTCATCAAATACAGATGTATCATTACAATTCTTTCTTTTTGGCTATACACTTTGGCTTTTTTCTCCTCTAAAAGGAGTGAGAAATATATAATTTAATAACTTTCCCATCATTAGTTTCCAGGATGAATCATAATTGTCTCCATATACAAAATCTCCGGTCGTGATTCTAGTGAGTGAAATCATTATTGTATCCATAATTACACTAGTAGTAAAGAACAGTAATTTTAAAATGCACTAGATTACGACAAGTGGTATACTACAGATAAATTTTTATTTTAATTTTTTGTTAATATAATATTTTGATACTTCCTCTATTTTAAAATAAAAAATATTTTAAGTAAAATACATAGACTATTTTTAAAATGTTCAACCAATCATAAATATGCGTAATATAAATATTAATCAAATATTAAGTTAATCTAAAAGTTACATTGAAAATCGAAAACATCTTATATTTTGCAACAAAAATAAATCTCTAAAATATTATATATTATGAAACAAAGGAAGTATTAATTTTATTAATTTACTATTTTGTTAATTCTATAGCGATTTAGTATATAACCTATGGTATACCACACAAATTTTTTGTTTAATATAATCTAAATTAAATTAGTTTGATTCGATATATTTTATATTGGTGTTGTTAAGATAGTAAAATAAAGACTAAACGTGTATTGAAGTATCATATTAATAATATTTTATTTTTTACTATTATCAATGGACGAGGTTAAAGAAAAATAAGTTTGTCTTGCAGTGTACTCCGAGTTAAAATATCACGGAACGAGGTTATATAGCGGTACATGTTTGAGTATATTATAAAAAATTCAGAATATCATTAATTCGGTGGTACAAGATAAAAAATTATTTCATTATTTTTGTTAATACTATCAATATTAGAGTAATAGACATATACAACTTAAACTTTTAAAAATTTTAGTTACAAATAACTTGTCCTGACACATACAAAACAAAATATTAACTATATAGTTAATTTATTAAACAAATTATATTTTTTTTAAATATAGCTCCACGGTGTACCGCAAATTAAAATCTAGTATAATATAAAACAATAGCCATGTTAGAGCTACATTGTAATAAATTGTAGCGCTAATTTAAGTATTACAAAAGATGCTATTGATTATTTTTTACAGCACATGATAATATTGATTTTTAGTTAAAATATTAGCAAAGTTATGTCCTATATTATTTGTTAACTATATAAATTAATGTTTTGAAAACTGAAAATAATTTATAAGCAAATACTAGTAAATGATCAGTTACAAATAACCTATTTTCACCTAATCATTTACAATTTGCATCCCACAATAATCGCATGGAACTCAAAATAATATGAAACTACACGTCCACTACTTGTAAATAAAACCATATCATTGCAAAAGGAAAGAACATAAAAAAAAAAAAAAAAAAAAAAAAAAACTTTTCTCCGTTTCGATATATCCTAAAGTTAAAAATAATCAAAATGATTAGACAAATGGTAAGGCTCATCTCTTTCCTTCCTACTCATCATAAACCGCGGTGGCAGATAATAATTAACGCTGCCATTATGACCTTTAGTGTTGCGACTAGTCTCTTCTTTAGGGACCCAAGGTGGCTTTATCGACCTTATTAGTGCCCAATTTACACCTTCGAAGAACTCATGTCTTTTGATCTCAATAGAGCCTTTGAGGCTCCCTAACCTCTTCTTAGGGTTCTTCACTAGTAATTTAATAATAAGATCTTGAGCACTCACCATATCTTCGTACTCTTTAGGGCTACTCACTACAACCTTTGGGAATGTCAAGGGTGTTTTCAGAATGTTTACTAACGTTCTCTCGTTGTTCTCCCCCTTAAACGGTGTCGTACCAAATATCATCTCGTACAGAAATATCCCGTAAGTCCACCAGTCTACTGCACTCCCATGTCCTTGCCCTAACAAAACAACAACAAGATTAACTAAAAGCAAAATGGAACTTGCGTTTGGCTGAAACTCAAAACAACTGTTGTTGCACAGTGTATTTAAAATGGTTAAAAATATATTTCTATGCTCCGTGTCTAGTCTACTTAATGCTAAGGTTAATGGTAAATACTAAATAATCCTGTAGTTTTTCAATAACTGGTTCGGTATTTGTTAACTTCAAATCAATGAGCATTCTTCATTCACTTAAGCGTATATATATGTAAAGAAAAAAAAAAGTAAAAATAACAATAGGTCTAATAAAGTCAGCAAAATACCTGAGATTACTTCGGGTGCCAAGTACTCATGTGTTCCCACGAACGACTTAGAGCGAGCGTTGATTGGTTCGGCGAAAATTGATGGACATCCACCAGAGATGTCTCGAAGTCCATTTGAAACACGAGAACAAGAAGAAGGTGATCGAGAAAACGTTCTTGAAACATCGTTCCTTTTCACAGTAGTATCACTAGTACCAGCTGCGTTCTCATGTATTGTTGTTGTAATAACATTCTTCTTTCTTCTTCTTCTACTGGAAGTAGGAGAGAAGCAGGAGATGACAGGGTTTAATCGAGTCGAGGTGCAAGAAGGTGTGGAGCATTTATGGTGGATGCTCACGTCGTCATCATCAGTTTGATGGCCACGGTCACGGTCGTTATCGTTGAGGAGTTGTGGAACGACATCGCATTTGAAGGAGAGATCGAAATCTGACAGCATTACATGACCATCTTCTCTGATCAACACGTTCTCTGGCTTTAGATCTCTATACACTATTCCCATCATGTGGAGATACTCTAAGGCCACCAGAGTTTCTGCTGCGTAGAACCTGCATATTTATCTTAATTTATTAAACATTTGGTAATTAGTTATTAGATATACTAAGTAATAAGCTATGTAAACCTATTAATATATACATACATATATGTGTTACTAGTAGAATTAAAGATTGGTTTATGTTTTTTTTTTGTAATTTTAATGTGAAGAAAAGAGGTTTATGTTTGTAGCTGAAGATTTCAATCTAGAACCTACGTCTAAATTATCGATGTGGATAAGAAAGCAAACATTAAATGTAAATTGTTCAACCAAACACTAACGTCAAAAAACATAATAAAAACTCACAATTTCCAAAATAATTTTGTTTTTTATTTTTCATTTTCTTTTTACATGAAAGATTTTAACAATCACGAAAACATATACAACTAGTCAATAAGTTTAGTATAATAACTTCGTTTATACTTCGTTAATCAAATAAAAAAGTCCAAAAAAAAAACACATTAGTTTATACTTTATAGTATAGTATTGCAGTATAACTATATAAAAAAGCTGTGGTTCACATTCAAAAGAACACACTAACTACAAAAGCAAACAAAAACAAATGAAATATTTCACAACAATGAGATTGATTAATCATGCATGGTTTAAAGAAAGAAAGGGAGTGTAGTGGGGAGGAGGACCTTGTGGAAGAGATAGTAAAACGTTTAGATGGTTGGCGGAGGCGGGCGGCGTATAGATCACCGCCGGGACAATACTCCATAACGAGAAAAGAGTAATGAGAAGCCTCAAAAGCTGCGTACAAAGTAGGGCAAAAAGGATGATCAAGCATGCCTAAAATCTTCTTTTCCATCTCTGCTCTTCCAAGCTTTTTCTTAACAGCCACAGCCTCTTTATCAACAACTTTCATGGCATAAAACGCAGCGTCCGGACTTCCACGTATTTGGCAAAGGTAAACACTTCCGATGTCACCACTTCCCAACCTCTTTAAAAGTCGAAAATGCTCTAACCCTACTGCACGGCCGCAGCAGCGACGTAGCCTGGCCATAGCTTCCCATGGGACCTGGTTGGCTTTGTGAGGCTTTGATTGGTTGTTGTGGTTGTTGAAGCCATGGTTACTTAGATGAGATATTGAGCTACAACTAGGGCTGGCCGTGAAAGAGCTGCTCAGCCAGCTCGTGCGGCGACTTGAGTCTGGTCCGGCGGTAGAGCTCTCATAATCGGACTCATTATCGTTATAAAAGATACTGGAGTTTGCCATTAGACGTTTCATGGGCAAGACAATAAGTGTCTTGTCTTCACTATTTATCCATATTCTCCTGTTTTCACTTTTGTCTTTTTATTTGTATATTCTCTTATATATATGCTTTTATAATTTCTTGTAGTAAAGTTAAAAACCATGCGTGAAGATAAACAATATAGATCCAAGTGCGCGGATACAAACATAAAGGAGAATTGATGAGATGCACATGTCAGGCATGCTCCGCCAAGCTGACACCACCACTATCCTTTGTTTTCTCTAAAGTTGAATGTTTGAATTTGAACAATAAAATCTTATGCCAGCTTTACCTTTAGGTATCAAAATATCCCGGTGACCCGAAGATGGTCAAGTCCTTAATTAATACAGCTTTATAGTATGAGTGAACAAAAAAAATAATTTAAATAATAACGTCTAATGAGAATAACGATTTGATGGATTAATGCTCAGCGACATTTGGATTTTTTATTTCTTGAAAAAAAAAATCTGTACTTTATATTTAATATTAAAATAGATAGTAAACCATGCTAGCGTGAAAAAATATTTACGTAAATTTAGATTTGTTTGTTACGAAATAATAGTAAAAAAAAATATTTATTATATATATTTTATAATATTATATATTTAATTTATTTAATTTCATATTCATAATTCGATCCGTAGTCGGTATTACTATTTTGGTTTGGGTGTAATATCAAATTCGTTAATTATAAATTCGGTAAAATCTATAAAAAAAATCCAACAAAATATGTATTGACCCGTGATCTGGTATTACAAATTGATGTGATTATGTTTAGAGATCTTAATATATCAAATTTACAAAAGTGATGGGTGTTAATATTAACATCATTGCAATTATTGGTATAACATGTTATTATATATTAACTTTATGTGAAAGATACAATTAGATTATGTACATGTATATTGTCAATATTATACACTTAGTATTGTTTATATAGTGAATATTGTGTATAAAAAAAATAAGTTTCAGCCAAATAAATAGTTTGTTATTGTTTCCTAAGATTTCTGAAACAATAAATAGAATCTGTTAAATTTCATTAAATAATTTCGATATCAAGTATAAATATAAACTTTTTTTGTTAGTTATTAGATTAATTAAATGCAATATCATTTTTCGTAATATGCCACATCAAATCTGTTAAAAATTGTAACAACATTGCTTAAATAAGTATATAGAGATATTTTAAAAATATAAGCAATGTTTTATCTTAGTTTTAAAATATATCTGTCATTATTAAACAATTTAGGAATACAAATATTTAATCTTAGTTTTATAAATAAAATTAAATTTTATAATTGTTTCTAAATATTTTGTTATTGTTTTCTAAGATATCTAAAACAATAAATAGAATATGTTAAATAGTTTTATTAAATAATTTTGAAAATATTTTTTTTTATTATTTTTTAACTAATATAAGTTTTTCTTTTGTCATTTATTAAATTAATTAAAATGTAATGGCAATTTTGTAATATGCCACATGATAGTAGTATTAAACTTATAGAGATATCAAAAAGAGTGAATTGGTGTTGGACGGTTTTTGAAAAGTAATTATAAAATTAGACTTTTCAGAAAAATGAGAAAGAGAAAGTATGAGAGAGGGATTTTATGATCTTTCTCTCTAATATATAGGCAAATGATTTTATGAAGCGCGAAGAAGTGATGCGTAATGCCCGTGTCCCAAAAAATATAAAATATTGGAGTTTGTATCGAAAATTAAAGTGAATTCAGTTTAATTATTGTTAGTTTATAAAGTTGGTAAATTTATTGATTAAACCAAAAGGATGTTTTAATTAACTATTGGTTTAACTAATTTCTAGTTTAATGAAGTTAAACCAAAAGACCCTAATTCTTTTATATAAGCTTTGATGTCTCCTCTCTTTTGTGTGTTACTCTTTGTCGTTGCTGCTGCAGAGAGAAAGAGAGAGATAGAGAGACTTGGTCGTTGGGCGCGAAGGAAAGGAAGAAGAGAGAAACCTCGACTTTGGTGTGTAAGACAAAGGAGACAGAACTGTTAGAGTATGGGAGAAAATAATTCGATTGCTTATAACGTTTTCTAAAGTAATGATTTTTTAAAAGAGTTGTACATAAGCTTTTTTTGTAGATGCTCTTTTTTACAGAGGAGTTTAAACTCCTTGAGTTATTAGCAATTTTGTGGGACACGTTTTCTCATACGTGAGCAAGGACCATCAGGGGTTCTAACTGAGATCTTGGTCTCGTCTCTTACCTGATCGGTAAAAGATTTTGTGGGAAGTTCCGTGACGTCTAGTGGTAACTTTTCACGGGAGGGATTTGATAGTTAACGGTTGGTTTTTATTTTAGGGTTTTGTTTTTGCGACTGTAATTTTTTGTTTTTTTTGGTATTTTGGTTTCAAGGTTCGGTTGTTGTTGTGATTGGTTGTAGGAACGAGTTTGGCTGTTCTGGCAAGTGGAGAGTCTCTATCCTGATTATATTTGTTATTAGAATCAGCTTGATAATGGGAGTGTGTGACCATATTTGAGCGATTGATTTGCTTGTGTGTATAGTTCGTAGATGGGAGAATCGCCTCATTGAGTATTTTTGGTAATACTCACGCATCTCATTATGTTTGTGGTGCAGGTAATATGTGACGTAGAATCATGGCGATGAGGAAGAAGATGATCTAGGCTCTCGGTTGTTATGTTGTGTTTATTTTATTCTTGTTGGAACATGGTTAGAAACTTGTTAGGTTGCTTGTTCGTTATGGTTGATAATTTATCTATAATAAATTAGAATTGATTTATTTATTCTTCCGTTATGCATGTTGGTTTGTTATTGGTTTATCGTTTAGGAGTAATTAAATATTATGGTGTATTTTTATATTTTAAATAAAAAACGGGTCGGATTATTTCATGGTGTATAAAGCATAAGATTATGTTTGTTTGTTTGGTGAACCAGACACAGTATCTAGACGCAGATATATGGTGTTGCTCATTTAGTGACAATTAAGAACATGAACTGGATTAGATATCAAAACTCATCTAAAAAATCTGATTTTTAAATTCATCTAAAAAATCTGAATTTTTAGATAAATTTTTCTGGAGAGTTTGGATAAAATAAACTCATCTAAAATTAGTAAAAATCAAAAATACCCGTATTTTAATTGAATAATTACAAAAGATTTCGAACCAATACAACTTTTCTTGGTTCTCTGTGTGATTACAACTTTTAAACTCGTTGTAATAAATTTTGAAGTGTATTCGTTCTGTGTGTGATTACAACTTTTATACTTGTTGGGTATTTTTTAAGTGCATATCGAAAATATTTGGGTTTGTTTATAAGATATTTGTATGAATTTGTTATAAACTAAAATAAAAAAAAATTATGTATAATTGTGGTCTATATATAGTTTTTCATAAACTATGTTGTCACACAAAAAATACCTTTTGATAATATTTTTTTAACAAGTTATATATATATATATATATATATATATATATAAAGTAGTGTGACCATGACATTGGCTTCTTTTTGTCTACCAAAAACTTTGTAAATACGTCATAATTAATCAGAAAAGTGAATTTTGTTTTGTTTTTAAATGTGTTGAGGTGAAATGGAAAAAGATCTTTCAAGAGGGTGCACTTTGTTTGATCATTTGAGCTAGTGGGGGTCAAAGAGTGATCGCTGATTTAGTTGAACCCGAGGTTATAATATATAAGATTGCAGCAGTATCTTCTTCTCAATTGCTATAAACTTCAATTACTAAAGTGGAAGGGGGAGAGACAAATAGATATTGCAGCTTGCAGGGGTTGGGGATATAAATTCCAGCCTCAGGAGACTACAAACGACGTCTAACTTGGTTTTTATCTAGTGTAGGCATGTCATACTAAAAAAGGCAAGACACGTGGTATCTTGAAAACATCTGAAAATGGTGACATGGTATTCGTTTGAATGTGTCCCTTCGTCGGTACTATTACTCAAACAGTAAATTATTAAAGGGAATAAACATCAAACGCTTTCGTAACTCACACGAATTTCTCGGACAAACGGTTTTGTCATTTGTAGTTATTTTATTTTCGTTATAAAAGTAAATTTCACTAAAAATAATGAAGAATTGTAATCAGTGACAACTTGTTAAGCTCCTCGAATTTTTTCTTCGCCAAAGAAGTAAAAAACAAAGGAAAAACTTTGTTTTGGTTCGATTAGTTTGTTTGACAAAAAAAAAAAAAAACAAAGATCAGCCAACGGGGCCATAAGATAGGAAAATCATTTCTTGTGTTGCCGAGAAAGGAGCTTGTCCCTAACAAGACGGTCCAACCTCTTAAATGTTGTGTCTAGTATATTGTTTCCGAAACTTGAATATGTAATCCTAACCGGCCTCTCATTCTAGACGTTCGTTAGCGTGTTTTGTAGTAACCTGTCATTTGTACTGAAGGTTACATGAGATCATTAAATAAGTACGCCTAAAAGAATAAAAACGTGAAGGTGATTACAAGTTATATTTTTGTTTGCTTTTGGAACTGCTCATTGTTGTATTATTTTTCGCGACTGTAAGGTCGTGGCACAAGTTGCCGGAGGTATCAGTATTGTGAAAGTATAGACTTGGGAGACACTTGGGAGGTTAATTCTTTTCTTAAAATTAAAGAACTCCAAAAAGAAAAGAAAAAAACACACAAACAAACAAATAGTAGATCAATAGAGAAGTATTTGACTTCCGTATTTGCAAATACGTTGAATTTTCTAAAAGTAACCATTTTTTAGAGATGGTATAAATATATAAAGAAAAACGTCTCTTCAATAATTTGCGTGTATCGATTTATTTTTTCGGACTTTTTTTTTTAGCTAGCCTCATTGACGTCTTCATCATATAATTGCAATTTAACGTTAATCTGCACGAGTTTCGAAAAATTTCAAGCCAGCGTAAGTAGGCGTCAATGCATGTTAGAAACTTTAACACTTGTTGTAAGGTATACAATTAAAACAAGTGATTCTTCATCAGCTCTTTTCTCTTCCATCTAGACGCCACCTAGAGTCAGAAAGAGAACAATATATATATAAATACAAAAGTACGAAATATGCATAATAACAGTCCAAATTAAATTAGATGAAGGAGAATATTAATTCACGCACCATAATCTCTTGTTGTCTTGCATTTGAAGCATTCTGCCCTGCTTGCGTAGTTGTGAACCCCACAACCGACCCTGGGACAAACCCAATCGCCAGTTTTCCAGCCGGGAGGACAAGCCGCGCCATCATTCCCGTAAGCAACCATTTGAGCTCCGTAGTACTGTTCTGTGTACTCGACTTTGATCATTCCACATCGGTAGCAACTAGTGCGGCTTGCATAATTGTGGCTCCCACAATTCAATGCACCACAATACCAATCACCAGCCATAACTTCAGTCCTGTTATACAAGTACGTTGACACATCTACCCCACCAAACTTGGGGTATCCGCATTTTTGGCATGACTCTCGTTTTTTGAAGTTTGGGTGCTGACACGCACCGCATAGCCAATCTCCTCCATTCCAACTCATCTTTTTCCTTAAGCGTATTTCTCAAAATCACCTGAAAGGTTTACTAGTAGTGTTTAGCCAAAAGTAATAACTTATGAAGGATGAGGTTGAGTTTAACAAGAAGGGATCGAACCTGAGAAGACAAAAGACTGGTAAGCCAAAAGAAGCGGTGAACTTTGTAGTTTGAGGAACATGGCTTTTTATAACCATTAACAAGAGAATGTAAACTTAGATGCTGATTCCATCAACTTTCTTTGCAACATGAGGATATAGTAAAAATAATTTATATCAAAGAAATAAAATCGAGAGCTAGTGTGGTGGCAAGAATTTGGGACAAGATCATAAATTTGAATGGTGGTGCAACATAATTTTCTAGTCGTATTGGGTTTGTGACACTGACACACCGTTTTTTTTCTATAATCTTGTGATGGTTTTACAAACTCACTCTAAGAGAGTCTATCTACGTTCAAACATTATGGTGAAGTAGACATCCGATACCAATTAACGTAAAAGTTGAAACTGTTTCATGTGAAGGAGAAAAAAGTCGTGAAGTATAATAATTTGGAAGGAAATAACAAGAGCGTCCTCGAGGGCTTAAAGTGATTCTCAATTGCATTATTGTGGGTAAAAGAGAAGAGGATGATGAAGGGTATTATTCTCTTCTGTTGCCCCCCAATAACCATTTGTTCCAATTCTGCCCTTCATTCGTGGTCTAGCACCTCAATGGATTTCGAAATCTTTCATATTATCCGTTTTCGTTTTTGTTATCTTGTAAAGAAATAAAAGGTGAACACTGTCCCGTTTGCCAAAAAAAAAAAAAAAGAAGGTGAACACTGTCCCCATATACGTTTGATACCTATTGTTGTTATATTTATGGGAAAATGTCAAAGCCATTTACTAATCATAATAAAATATATGTTAATTCAAAGATCATTTCACCATCTAAAATTAAGAGGTTTCGTAAGTATAACCTACAAACCCAGAGACATATTAGATAATTCGTTTAAATATATTTTATATAATTACTGATGGATTCAACTGTATTACGATAAAAATTAACTATATACATTATATACAGAGATATTTAATCATCATCTAAAACATATGCGACAATTAGGAAAGGTAATTAAACGAAGTTTTATAAGCTTCGCCACCTTATGTACTATGTTATGCGTGTATCTTTGTTTTCCTCCCACTACTCTTTTCAACTTTTATTCATTTATGGACTATAGCCTTCATTTCTTCTAGATTTTGCAAATCACAATTTTTTTGGAGCAACGAAACATTATAAAAAATTATCATACTCATTATAGATGGTTATCAAGAAATCAATTTTCTAATTGATATCTTTAGTATATTTTGTGAATATTATCTCCGAAAAAATAAATACTCTCTCCGTTTCAGAATAGATGTTATTTTAGAAGTTAATTTTATGTTTCATAATAAGTGTTGTCTTATATTTTTAATATATACGATTTGTTAAAATTTTATGTTTTATCTCTATTAATATATAAACTAATGCAAAATTTGATATTATATATGAACAAAAGGTAAAACTGAAACTTTATTTTTATTTTTAAAATATGTGTGAGACAATCTTAAACGACACATAATATTAATCAGATTAGGTTGAAAATGAGCTTCATTGTCACGTAAAGATATTTTAAGCATCAATTTAGTAAAACTAAACCGAAAATTTGGTTTAGTAGTGTCCTACAATGTTTTGTTAAAACTAATTTTCCATGAGTAGAAAATTTGTGGTTTTAATAACAAATTGTGAAAGGAAATATCGTAATTACTTAGCTATATTTGTTTTCTTATCTAAAAATACAATATATCATTTTCCTTTAATTACATGCGCATGGGCAATACAGTAGTACTGCTTGATTGTTAAATTATTAATAACAAGAAGTCACTTGGAATTTTACCGTAAGATGCTGTCCAACTACTATTTGGTTTACAAAAAATTAGAGATAAATTGGCATTTACAAAATAGAAAATAGAATATATATATACTATAGATGAAACTCCCCCGGGTATGCTCTCTTCTAGCTATTGTCTTAAGGGCCATATGGGGCAGCCATAACGCGGACAGTATTAAAGTGTTACAAAACTATATACTACTACATTCACTTAAGAATTTATTCTTTATTATAATGCCAATTTATTCTTTCTAACACTTTTATTCTTTTACTTCAATAATTCAAAAGTGATCATACCCAAGATTCACTGAGGCATGTCTACGTTCATTCTTTCCTCCCCTACATGAATCGGTTCAAATTAAGTTTAAATATATAACTTTTACCATTTCGAACATGATTTTTTCTACGTTATCCTAAATTGTCCGATTTTCAATTCTTGTTGTCGGCTACTTCAACATTTACAGGACATTCTTAAATCGGAAAGATTAAGCATTAATCAGTTTGACATATCATCTTCTTATTATTCTCTACATGCCATAATTGTGTACAAGAAACTTGACATCAAATGATAGTAATATCTAACGTAATTTTGAAGCTAAATCTCTTAGTAAAATTTGGTTCATAGATCTCATCTTCTTGTTACAAAGTTGACTATTATTGAAAATTAAATATCAGCAATATTTGGTGATACGTGATACCAATTTTGCACCCAAAAAAAATGATACCAATCAAAAATCACTATAGACTGCTTTTGTTTTCAAATGTTTTCAGGAAATCAGTTTCCTAGTATATGGCATCCATCCAAATATTTCTTGTCGTTTCACTACAAGAAAACAAGCAAATAGCGACTGCACTATTAGTCACTATTTAGTCGCTAAACAGTGTGTTACGACTAAATAGCGACTAAAACCAGTAGTCGTAAATCGAGAGTCGCTAAAATAAATAGTCGTAAAATTAGTCGCCAAATAGCGACTACATTACGACTATTTTGCGTAGTCGTAAATGTAGTCGTAATATAGTCACTAAATTTAACGACTACACTACGACTATTTTACGACTATTCTAAATAGTCATAATGTAGTCACCAAATTTAGTGACTAATTGAGGACTAATTTATGATTATGTATTTAAACAATATTGTATTTATACAGCATTATATATATATACTATTTTGATAATATATATATTTTATTAATTATTTTTAAATATATATAAGTTATTGGAATGAATTGATATTAAAAATAAAAAATACTATATTTATTATTATGAGACCATAATATCAAAAAAAAACTGTATTACAAAATAAAACTAAAAACATAGTTAAAAATAAGAATACAAAGAATACATCATACTACTAAAAAAAGAAAGTAAATATTGGAAATGCACAAACATCAAGGGTTAATGTTTGAAGCGACGGAGAAGGAGGTTGCTTTGCTTTCCCAAGAAGTCTTTTGCTTTTGAGATGAATGTTGAAGATTTTGACCTGAAGCAAACTGCAAAGACCGAGACAAGGAGAAAGGAAGCTGAGCTGATGGAAGCATTTCTTAAGGAACTTAAGGCGAGGGAGAATGAGCTCAGATTGCCTAATGACACCATCAGAGAGAAATTAGCTGAGCTGGAGAAGAAATAAGTTTGCTTAAATATACATAAACTGGATTTAACAAACACAAACGAGGGAGAATGAGCTCAGGCTGCTTACATACCTTGAAGCGAGGGAGAATGAGCTCAGGTTGCTCACATATACCTCCTAAACTCGATTTAATAAACCCAAACAACTTTGGTTAACAACTGTGAGTCTATATGGTCACATGAATTCTCTTATGAACTGGATTCCCTTGGACTTAGCTCAAGCAAATATACCTTAGCCCTGGAGCGCCCAACATGAGAAGGACGAAATAGATATTGCCTATTCAGGTTACTGACTTCAATAGTGTCCATTTTAATCTGTAACATCGAACAAGAACCAGGAAAAAGAACTTAACATCGAACAAGAACCAGGAACAAGAACTTCACGAGCAGAACTCAAGCGTTACCTATAATTGGTTGGGCATTGACATGGACGATTGAAGGTAATAAGTAGGAAAGAGTCTTTCCAGAGCCAGTTTCAGCAATGCTAATAAGATCACGTCCCTTCATTGCCATTGGCTAGCCCTGAGATTGTATAGGCGTAGTAGGTTCAGTTAAACCAGCCTTCTTAATCTCTTCCAAAACATAATCTAGGCCAATCAAAAAACTCTTATCAGTAGATATATACAAAAGAACTTACATAGACATGTAAGTGAAACTGATCACAGTCTAAATCAAATGAAACAGAAGTCAAATCCAGTAGTAGTTCTTTTGGATATGAAATCAGCTTACCAGGAAAGCCAACATCACGAAAACTCTTGACAGGTTTGGTAATATCTCAACAACAGTAATTTCCCTCAGCTTACGATACTCTTCAACTTCTGCCTCAGTCATAGCCGCCACAGCCTGCGATTCGACATAGAAATTCTTCTCGAAAGGAGTCAAACCATCCAAATCTAGCTTCCTTGGAGAGTCATTGCCATCACTATCCTTTTTCATGCTTGATGTATGACTACATGAGCTTCCGTATGATGAAGCCCCACCAAACCCTGAGTCACTAAGAACACACAAATTTGAAAATGAAACAAACTCTTCTTCTCCAAAAGTAAACACCACAGAGAATCGAAAACGCTTAAAGCACACGAATTCGATCAAAATTAAGCCGGACTGGCTTCATACTCGGTACAAAGGAAGTGTATAGAGCAACTAAGTGGAAAAAAAATTCTGAGTTTTATCAATTTCAATACGAAAGCAAACACACACACACTTACCTTCGACGGTGTGTTGTATTCAGAGCGGTCAGCATCAAGTAATTTGGTTCGTTCTCGGAAGTAGTCTTTACGGGTAGGTTCCTCATGTTCAGGGATTCGACAGTGAATGAAGGCTACTCCAGAGCGTGAGTAATTACGAGATCTGAGATCCGCAAAAATGCTCTGGTACCAGATCTAAAAACTTGAGAGGATGAAAACAACGACAAGATGAAGATCGAATAGAATGAAACAGCGGGCGGAGGAGAGAAAGTTAATCGGCTAAAGAAGAGAAGGGGAGAAAGTTAATCAATCCCTCGTGAAGGAGACGAAAGAGAAACAAGAGCTGGAAAAAACCTTGTCCGTTGGATTAAATTAATCAACGGTTGATAGTGTAATCCATGTGTTTACATATCATCCAATAAAAAGCTTTCATTATTTAAAGAGTAATTTGTTGGATCAAAACATATATACTTTGCAATTCTGGGTTCATAATTCAGGAAATGACATTTGAAATTTATGATTTGGGACTTGGGGTTTTGAAATTTAGAAGAATATTAGACTTGATTTAGATTTAAAAATATTTTTTTTTAGGTTTTAAAATGACTAAGTTTAATAAATTTTGTAAGTATATAGTTTTTGGAAAGACTGATTTATATGTAAATACTAAATAGTTTTACATCTTGGTTTTATAGATATTCAATGGCTATATTTTGGGTGAATGATCTATGATTTAATTTCTATACATGAATTATAAAGGTTTTAAATTTAAGGTTAAGGGTTTTTGAGCATAAGTTTTGGGTTTATGGTTAAGTGTGTTGATAAAAATATAGGATTTGGAAAACTATAGTTTTTTGGGGTTAAGTTTCGAAAAATTAGTTATATACATATATATAATGGTTATGGTTTGGTTTTATGGTTTTTGAATTAATTTATAAGATTAAGAATTTAAACTTCAAAATTTAGATTTGATGATCTAGGTTTTGAAGTTTGGTTAAGGGTTTGGGGGTATAGGGTTTAGGGTTAAGATTTAAGATTTGGGGTTAAGTTTTGAAAAATTAGATTTTCTTTTAAGCATTAAAGCTTGGTTTTATGTATATATAAGAATGGCTATGTTTTAGTTTTATGGTTTAAGAAATAATTTCTAATATTAAGAATTAAATATTCAGGATTTAAACTTTAAGTTTATAATTTAGGTTTTGGAGTTTGGTTAAGGTTTTGGAGTTAAATTTTGAAAATTTATATTTTCTTAAATAGTGACTGATATACGACTTATTGGCGACCTTTACCATGAGTTGCATCTTAGTCGTTAATTTAGCGACTATTTAACAACTATATGTTCTGTTATACAATATAGTCATAAAATAGTTATTAAATTACGACTAAATTACCGACTACGGTAAGTAGTAGCAAAATAGTGACTATTATACGACTAAATTTTTGTAGTCGTAAAATTGTCGCCAAATAGTCGCTAAATAGTGGCTAAAAATGGCGACTACATATGTCGTCGCCATTTGTAGTCGGAAAAAGCATGTTTTCTTGTAGTGTTTAACATATTTACTATTGAGTTGTTCAAATGAATTGAAAGTAAAATTATCATTAACAGAATAACCAAATATTCTTTTTTTTCTTTCTATTTTGTAAACTCTTCTCCTGCATGAGATAACCATCAAGAAATTTCAACCTCTGCAAATTGGACAAGCGATCAAAGAAATTTCAACCTCTGCAAATTGGACAAGTGATCAAGACCTTTCTTCTAAATAAGTTTGGTTAAAAATAAAGAACAATATATTTGAATATTATGAAACATCTCATCTTATTTCTTCTTCTCTTTTAAAATTGTTTTCTTTTTATTAATTTTCTTTACTTCTTAATAAAAACTTTAAAAGTTTTTCTCGTATTTGATAAACCCCACTAATTGACCCCCCTAAAAAAAAGTTTCTAGGTCCGCCTTTGATCTTCAGAGTGGTCCACTTACTTCAACCTCTAACATGAGTTTGGTTTACTCGTAAAAAAAATGTTATTTTACCGGTCTCTTTAATTTCTCGTAATTTTAAATTTAGTGCATATTCTATAGTCTTGTGCACTAGAAACATATTTAAAATATTCATTTCCTTCGGATTAGGCATACAATTTGAAAATTATCTTTTAATTGTATTGGATATATGGCTGGCAAAGAAAAAAAGTTTCAAAACAAAGACTAATCTTTCATGGTTTGAACATAGTGTATATATGTAATATGGACTCACCTATCGAAACGGGCTAACAGAACGATTTACTATATTTCATTTAACTAACTTTCTAGCATGTTTTATATGTACATTGATATAACATTCCATCTATAGAAAAAGGAAACCTCTATAAATAATTAATGTCGAGCTATAAAATTTTATTAATTTTTTTTATATAAACGGATCTGAAAAATTAATTTAAAACCGAATTAAAAATATTTTAATTTTAATTGAGTATTAAGTTACAGAGGTTGTAAATATTATGTTTTGATATAATAACATGTTATATGTAGAATACCGAATTTGAAGGAAACAGAATAACACCTTCTCATAAAAGAAAAACATCAGTTCATATAAATTTAACCTAGCAGTAAACCAAAGTGCAAATCTAAATTTTCTTTTGACAGGATGACGACATTGAAACACTATTTACGAAAACAATCAGTAAAAATAAGTTCAGAAAAAGAGCATGAAAAAAGAAATTCTTTACACAACTTTTTTCAAAGCCAGAGAATTAGATCATAGTAATATAGTAACCGATCGAGAAAGGTTACTTTTAGGATGAGGGAATGTTGTAACGTTAACTAAAGCAAATTGGGTTGCGGCGAGATGACGCTGTGTGTGTGTGCTTCTTCACTGAGTAGTTGTTCTTTACTCTTTTTCTATTTGATGTTTGCTGCGTGACTGCGTCAACAGTTCTATATGTTTCTTGGGAAAGAAGCAACCTTCCGTTTTATATACTAAATTGACAATCTTGAGATGACAAACCAAGTAGAATCCTTAACCCATGAGTATGGCCCACGTACATATGATTTGATTCTTGTAAGTTGATAGTATTATAGTTTGTGATGTATATTTTAGTTAATAAAGAGGGTGTCGAAATAAGTTGCCAAAAGAGAAAAATACTATGTTTAATTAATAGTTATTTTTTATGAAGTTAAATTAAAAATAAAAAATTCTGGGGGAAAGGATTTTGCTAAAATTAAATTCTACTTAACTTTGAATTGTCTTTTTAATTTTGAATTGTCTTTTGTTTAAAATCTAAGCTAGAACAAATTAATATGGTGGGTACAGTTTAAAGTTTTGGTCTTGTAACATTTTGGGTTTCATCCATATTAAGCTTATACAAAATCAATAGATACAAGAAAGTAATAAAAGTTTTTAAGAGAAAAGGAAAGATTCTAGCGTGTTGACACCGAGGGGGATTCGATAAGAAAGAATCAAAAAATCAATACACAATGTGTCATAAGTGGCATATATTCCTAGATGGACTGACTATTACATCAATCTTCTTAACAAGTGTATTCCATTGGTCGTAACTTTTTTGTTGCTCGATTTATTTTTGGTTCTTTTTTTTGCCATATACATGGAAAAATAAATCGACATCCTTGACACTTGTGGCATAAGGTATATATAACTGTTTTTACTTTGATATACAGTTTATATGAATATTCCATCTCTATGCTATGTTGCTTCCGTTGAAGGCGACTGATCTGCTTGATAACTTCTTGTGTCAAGGCCTTTTGAATTGGTTGGTATAGAGGATTGCAAAGCTGCTCTTCATTAGTAACTCTGACCAGCTAGTCGGGTTATCCTCAATGCTTGCATCCCTTGTCCATTTATCCTACATATACCAACAATTCGACAGCCCCAACAATCTGACCAGCTAGTCGGGTTAACTAGATCTGGTATGAACTCTATTCTTCCATATTCTAGCCAACAATTGATTAGGTTAAGACTATCCTTAGTTCGAAGACTGCTAGGGAATCTTAAATCATCTTTGTTGCTCGTTTGGTGTAAGAATTTTCCGAGAACCATGTTACTAGAATCACCTAGGGATGAACTTCTCGAAAAAGAAAACTTGCTGAAACTTGGCATTATGATCCCACCTCTACGGAGTTGGGGTTACATCTGTTTCATCAGCATCCTCTCCTTATCTTGCCTACTGAATTTGTTCCCCAAACTGCATCTTATCAACTTTTTGAAGCTCCCTCAGTCAAGCTTGGAGAATAATGGTATTATGATCTCTGTTCGAAGAAGTAGTGGTTACCGCAACCTCTTCAAGCTACTCTCTCCCAACTTCAGAACCACAACCACCTTTGTTGAGACTAGTTCTCAGAGCACTCTCAACCCTCTGTCAAAACTCTATTTCCGGTGAGACTCTCAGCTTTGATCGCTTCATTGTCCAATCTTCGATTCAAGACAGTGGCCACTCTCCCTTCCTTTGACTTGCTCAAGGAAGTAGCATTGATATGCCTTGACCTCACAAGCTTCAAAAAGCTAGTTAGCTTTTTTTCCATAGCTCTCAAGTTCCTAATATATTTTGCTCTTATCTATTCTTACTTTGTATGTTACTCTTTCTCTAATAAATGATAACATCTGTTTGATCAAAAAAAGTTTGAAGGTTTTTTGTCAATTTTTTTTTTAATTTTTGTTAAAGATTTTGTTTCAAAAAAATTTTGATTGTTTTTTAGTGTTGTAAGCTTTTATTGTCAAATACTATTATGTAGTTTTAGTATTAAAATGTCTAATTTAGAACCATATAAAAATATAAAATGTTATCACTCTATCGAAAGCTATGAAAATATAAAATATCTTTATTCTATATGAGACCAATGTATCATTGTTCATCGCAAGAAATGATACATGAACGAACATTAACATTTTATCGTGTCTCGAATACTTCTTTTGTAACCTACAAGTAATTAAAATAATTAAAATCAATGAGATGTGGGTTTAGTTTAGTGGCCCATCTCTTTGCTTAGCTTGCATACTATCTTGGCCCAACAGATTTATTGACACAAATATCTTAAACTTGGATTCATGTTTTTTTTTTTCTTTTCTAAATTTAATATAAATTATATTCAAAATAAAAACTAATAAGTTGAAACTGAAATCATAAAAAAAACTTTAGCACTACAGTCGGGACTGCAGCCACATTTGGTACGCCTCATCATAGCGACGATCCCTCATCCTCCCAATTGCAGTAATTTGGTCTTTGATATGCTTATCAACCCATCCAATAAGGCGCAAAGTAGTATTTGATGCATGTAACATCCGCAAACCGATTTTATAGTTTTGGGATGTGTGTAGATCAATAAAGAGGGATTTACAAAATAACAAAATATGATGGTATCTTTTTCATATCAAAATAGTAAATAAATCTAATATACTCGTCATCCAGGTGTAGTCCGGTATAATCTTTAGTATATTAAAAGGTTATCAGTTTGTTGAATAAATGATATGTAATTAATCGGACTGGTTCCTTACTGAATAGTTTCGGCAAGGAATTTATATAAAATCTAAACTATCAACTTTTAACTTTTATTTTATTTTTCATTTTTTGTTTTTGTTTTGCATCAACCATTTTATCTCATTTCCTTAATTTATATAAAATCTAAACTATCATGTTATCAGTCTCTTTATCATTATCTAAACAATCATTTCCTTAATTATCATTTTTTGTTTTTGTTTTGCATCGTCTGTCACATCAAGATTTCAATGATCCATGTAGATGGGCATTTACGAATCTATTCGCTACTATAATATAACAACAAGGATAATTCAAACAAATGGTATAGTTCTTAAAAGATGGTAGGGCTCGTCTAAATTAGGACAAGGACGCCCACAAGGGAGCGCCACAACCACAGCACCAGTATCATGTAAGAGATTTTAGGGTTAATTTTGTAGTGGAGAACATCTGAAAAAGAGTAAGTCAACCTGTATAATTAGATGCACGCATTTAAATAAATATTAGCATGGGAAAAAAACAAATAGTGGGAACAAGGATGTCAATGTGCATGTATCAGTCATACAGATATACACCTCTCTCTCTCTCTCTCTCTCTCTCTCTCTCTCTCTCTCTCTATTGTTCTTCCATCTTTATCTCATCTTTTTTTCTCTAATACAGTAATAGTTTTCTCTTCGGCGTGACAAAGTTCCCCATGACCATTTTTGGAAAATGGAAATGATTGTTTCAGAGTTATCCTCCATGCTAAATTAGAGGGTTTTAATTGGTCTGGTCTCTTATATTATCATTTTTTTTGTGGATTGCAACTATCTTTAGAGATGTCCAAATTCATACATTACTGGATTACGTATTTAACGTGTAAAAATCAAATCATTCCATCAAATCTTGAAATCTTTTAAAGTGAATATAATTTGCTAACAATTTACATTAACCCAAATAGAAGTAAATACAAACAAATTGAACAAGTTCTAATTCGTACATTCTTTTTTCATAAACAGTTATGGGATCTTCTTACAAATTATGAAGATATGTTATTGAGAATATAGCATATACTATAAAGTTATAATGAATACACATAGCGCACTGCATTTGTTATCTCGTACAGAGTTCTTAATATTAGTTATCTCTTGACTAAGTATTATATACAAGTATGTAGGTGTAAAGAAACTACTAAACTCATTATAACGACGCTTTTGTCGTAACTCATAACCTTGTTGGTCACATGGTGATGGTCTATAGACTTAATTACGTGCATATTTATGACTTATGGGTTATGAGTTACATACGATAAAGGTCCAAACATAATCATGTTGATCGAAGAAAAAACTTCGACGTGAAGCCGTGAAGGGGCATCGCGATATGAGAACCGGTTTGTTTAGTGATATGTTATTTTTATGAATAATGAATTTTATTATGGTTAAAAAGAAAATTTGCGTTACATAGTTTAAAGTTTCAAAAAAAAAAAAAAAAACTAAAATTCTGTGTGATTGATACATTGAGAATTTTCATTTGAAACATTTTGTTACCACTTATTTTATAATTCTATTAGAAGTACTACTGGGATACTATGTCTCTAAATTTTTATAATACGAGACAAAATTTAGAACAATATAGAAGTACACAAAAGTTGTTTTCCAACAATATATCACTATATCAAAAATTAAAATTATGTGACTGGTAATAAAAAAATGAGGAAAAGTCTCTACAAAATAAAGCTCATGAAATAAAATTTTAGAAGACTAGATTAAATTCAAATTACAAGATTAAGAAATTACATAAAGCGAAAAGTTAAACAAATAAACTTGGAGCAGTCCAACTTCATATATATAATAATTGGAGAAAAACATATCATTTTTTAAGAGACTGCACCCTTGACGACAAAAAAAAAAGAGACTGCACCCATTATTCAAAAAAAAGAGACAGATCTGTACACCTGACAATTTGTTCTTATGGAAAAAGATACTGTTCATAATTTATAATAAAACTTTCTTCTCCAAATGAATGGGTGTAAAACTTAAAATATATACTGTGTATATATTAAAAAGAAAAGGAATTTGCTAGCAAAGAAAACAGTTGTGTTCAACTTATAGTCTCTTTGATTTGAGTTCTTCTACTGTGTTTTTATCGGCTACTTTTTATATATTTTCTCATGAGTTATTTTTGTCACGGATAGATAACTTCTAATAAATTTTTAGTCTGCCATAAGAGAAGAAGAAACTGGAGACAAAGTTACACGCGTACCCATATCTCCATATATAAATATCATAATTCACACATATGTGCACATCCAACAACGTTCACTTATATATTCGTTTCCTCCATTATTAGAAATTCATGTGTTCTTCCGTATTATATAATTGAGTGAAAGTGCCCTACAGCTTTGTTATTAATTTGCATGTGTTCGGTATGCCACTTAATTCTTCTGTCCATGATATGTTACACTTTATTAAATTATATTTTATCTTCGTACTGTTTTCGAAGATATTGTTTCATGATCAACATGCTGTTCCGGTAAAGTATTGATCATTCGTGTCGTAGAAAGACCTTGATATGTGTGAATAAACTGTATTATGAGTTATTATGAATAACACCTCTATGTTTCGCTAAATTCGTGTTTTTGTTTGTTCTGAATAAATTTAAAAATTTATTCAACTAAAAAAATAATTGTATAACATTACTATATGCTAAAGAGTTTTCAAAAGATTTCAAAAAAGCCTCAAAACTGATTTAAAGAATTTTGAGTACAAAAATAAACTCGAAGAGCATTCTCAAACTTGATTGTAGTATCCTTTAAACTTACAAACTTGTTCCGCACAATACGATCAATAATAAAATTAAAGAAGTCATATGAGAATGGGAGCTAATCCTTGTTCTCCATGTCGACGTTTGTTTCGTTCCCACAATTTGTTTAGATAAAAAGTATTTCTATTTGGTTCGATAGACTATGGCATAAACATTTGACTGATGAGAACATGTTTCAGGTGCAACTCACGCCCCAACTATACTACATACATTGCCCTATCTTATAAGATCTCACTGATTAATATATGTCAATCTTATTTGTTTTGCTTGGGTCTCAGTGATTTTGACTTCCACTATACAAAAGTCAATCCGATAATTTCTGCGTGGTCCCACTTTCTACTGCGCTGTGATTCTTAGAAGGACACGTTTTCGAATGTTCGCATCGCATATGCTGTCGATATAAAGTTATATGGTCTTTCCTTAAGAAAAAAAAATGGTTAGAGATATCTTAATAGTTTAGAATGGTTAATTCATACATGTCATTTTGTTTACATTTTTTAAGGTTATAATGTAATCGGGTAACTCCGTGACCGTCATCTTATTTAGTAGGCTCCATATCCATTTTTGGTTCATGGATCTGGAACGCTTTAAAAACTTGTTTACCGTTCCTACAAATTAACACATGATCTTTTGCATATGTTTTGTTTTCACTCGCACTGTTCCGATAATCATTTCTCGAAAAGGTCAATCATCCTAAAACTACTCCAGCTCAAGCAAATTAAACTCTGAAGTTCTCTAAAGACATTTGACTTAAAAGGTAAGTGCATTTTGGTGACATAAATAACTAAATCAATTATTTTAAATCTCTCTACAAATCGGGGTGTCATCATATGTAAATATCATGTTTCAATTAAATCAAACCATGAAACAAGACACAATTATTCATATTTGTTTAGTTTTAGTATTGTGATCATACTCTATGACATTCTTTGATTAAAAATAGTGGAATTAAACATTTGATGGGGAATAATATTGAGATTTGATATAGAAACATAAAGGAGTTATAACATAAGAAAAATATCACAATTTTAGTTATCTTCTGATGATCGTACGTTTGCTAGCTACCTATTAGTTTTAATTTGGAACATGTAACTGCAAACACAAACGGTAAATCAAGTCAATGTTATAAAGAGTGGTTGCATAAGTTAGTGTGAGAGCAAAGACGACGGACCCAACAGAAAACAAATTTTGGTCCTTGAAATATAGATCAATTTGTCTCTCACTACACAGCTGTCTCTTACTTTCTCTTTTAATTAAAGTTACTGTCTCGTTAAAGCAGTTTCATTGTCGCTTTTGTGAGTTTCTTAAATGCACCGAAAAGTTAAACAATCACAAGATTAAAAAAAAAATGGAAAAAAAAAAGAGAAACACGGTTATAGATTATGTTTGTTTACTATTTAAATGGACAACAAAAGAATTGACCACTCATCTCACCCGTCAAAGAAAGTTACATCTACTGTCAAAATTGTCTATATCAAATGACTGCAAACCTTTTCACTGAAAATTTTGAAGCTAGCGTGATTTACTTATCCAAAAGAAATATATACTTCCGCGACCAAAATCCGTTGAAAAGGGTTTTCCAATGGATTTTCTGTGAAATAAGTTCATCAATTTTATAATATAGAAAATTGAAAACTGTAGATTGTTTTTTTATTGAAATTGGACCACACCTGCTACAACTTGGTGTTGATTGACACCCTTTTGGAGTTGGTCGACACTCGCTCTTCAACACGCCAGAAACCATATTAGTGTCGATCAGCACTTCCGCCTGATGCAAACAATAAAGAGATCTTGGACTCTATACGAAACTAAAAGAGTTAAAATTCATTTCAAAGTAGAAGCAACTCAATCTGGACAGCCAATTGTTTTTCATGCTTGTGTTTAGTTTTCCCGTATCGTTTACATGGCATATGCTCAGGCTGAAGCTTCTCCTGGGACCGGTCACAAGGAACGTGACCGGTAAGTGGCCTTATCCAGGAACTCTTCACAAGCCTTGTGATCGGAATGAATGATCCTCGTCCATCACTTGGTCCAAAATGCCGAGGTTTCACGAGAAAAGCCCAAAACTAACTTCTTACACCCTGAAGCATATAAATACTTGGGTTAACTTAGTTTTTTGGTGTATATTCACCAGTCCCCATGTAGAGACGACCCGACCGGCAGCCTCCACCACTGACCCTTGGAAGTTCGAAGCTTCCTTTAGCCGTCATCATTTTCTTTTAGTTATCTGTGGTATTAACTTTGAAAAATTTAATCATCATACAAAAATTGACTGAATATATATATATATATATTTTAGGTATACAGAAAAGGGAATTATAACTATGCATTACAAAAACAATAATCTAATATTTTGGCAAAAGAACCTGACATCAAACTCATGATTTTTCTTTAGCAAAGAGAGTTTTATCATTCGAGTACTATCCTTATTATTTTGCCTTCTTATATCAAATTTACCGGTGGTACGTATTTTGTTAAAGCTAGACGCTCAAAAATTCACGAGTCCTAGTCTTATATATTATAAAATTATAAACAGTAAGAATTATGTAAAAAGGATGGTTTAGAACGATACTGAACGGCCGGCGTTTATATAAATTATACAGTATCTAGTCTTGTTTGGAATATTTATTAAAGATTTCTGAAAATTTCTGAAAACCCTCAACATAAATAAGAGAACAATCAAAAATAACAAATTAGTGATGTGAGATGTAATTTAAAAAGAAAAAGAAATGTAGGTTTCTAGTTTTACTATTCAATTAATAATGTTGAGGAAAAAAGAGTTAAATGTCAAACTGTATTTTTAACCATGTTGGTTACCATTAATTTCAAAGATGATCTCCACATGCTCTACGATTAATCTGGATTTTTGTATAGGTTCTTAGACTATGGGAAAAAAGAAGAAGGAAAACATATATGTTTGAGTTTGGTATTGGAATATTATGATTTGGGATAATGATGTCGATCGAGACCATTAGGACCTTAAAGGATTATAAATGTAACAATATGAATTTTTAAGAGTGAAATATTCCATAAAAATCCTACCCATAGATTATAAAGTAGCCACAATGAACCGTCTACACAAAACAAAACAAAACAAAAACAAGAAAATACAAACACAGAAGAAAAAATGAAGCGAGGAACGGAGAAGAGGGCCGGCTGCCTTTCGCTTCACCATATTGGGTGGGGCATTAGACGCACTTGCTTATTGTTGTTGTGGCTCACATATCCCAAAATATTCAACCCCAAGTTTTACATATGCACCATTAAATAATTTATTATTTTTATTGGAAATTTTGTATAAGTTTCTTTTTTCTTTTATTATTTTTTGTTTCATTTTGTGGATAACGACATCTGGCTTTTAAAATCAAAATTCATCATCAGCAGAGAAATAATACTGGACCTTATTTGGAATAATAAATAAAATTCTTTTAAAATTAAATAAATAATTAATTATAGCATATGAATATGAATCATTTGTTTTTTACCCTTTTTCTTTTTGGAAATGAATTTGGTCCATTGGTGGGATAATCATTGCCTGATGGTTGGTAACTGAATTGATATCTAGTCAACTATTTTTACTTTTTAGTAATTATCAAACCAAATATGTAAAATACTCAACCAAAAGTCATCACTTAGAGAAACAATAAAGAAACTTATTTAGGAAACCATAGAAAATTACTTGTAAATATTATATAAATATTTGATTTATAGCACATGAATATCAATCATCTATATTTTTTACATTTCATCAGAAAATAATATGGTCCATTGGTGGGAAAATCATTTCCCGATTGTTGGTAGTTGAATTGAAATCTGGTCAATTATTCTTTGATAATTATTAAACCAAAAATGTAAACTATGATCACTGTCAACTTTAGGATGTGAACAAGATACGATATTTAAATTATACTAATACACCTTAAAATTGCTTAAAACTAGTGAATGTAGTGTCGAAATCCAGCATGCAGTTGCGCAGCCGATAATTTGATACATGTTAATTTTGTTTTAATAAGTTTGTCTAAGTGTTCACGAGGGACTAACTAGCCTTTCTAGATTTGTGATGATAATCTCATTATTTGATAGAACTTATATATTGAAGATTATGTTCTCATCTTTCTCTCTCTGCCTTTTCATTATGTTTTTGTTTGCGTTGTTTTTAATTATGTATAATAAACTCACTGTTTGGATAAGATTTGTATTGATCGGTTATTAAAAGAAACTTAGAAATATGATGTTTTTATGTTCGAAATGGAATGACAGCGGTAGCACCATCCACTGCTTTACAAGCTAGGGTTTCTCTTGCTTTCTTAGCAAGGCTTATGCTGTCGGCGGCCTCTCAAAGCCGGCCGGAGGATCGACTAGGGGGAGAAAAAGGTAGTAGAGAGTCAAGGGGATATATTCAAGATAATCATGCAAGGAGAAGATATAACTTCAGAACGATTGGTAAGAATGGGGGATGGTTATGGTTCAAATAAGTTGGTTGGGAGTGTAGGAGTCAGTCAGGAAACATCGTCGTCAAACCCGGGGGATTCAGCATATGAAAAAACATTGGATCCAAGTTGCTCAAGTAACTCAAAATCGAATATCTACTCAGCAAAAGTGTGAGGTTGTGGAGGAGAATAGGAAGGAGAAGATTGTAATACCGAAGGAGGTGTTTGAGGATGCAAAACCACTATGGGAAGATTTTTTTCTTGGCAAATTTCTGAATATGAAAGCAACTCATGTGCGAAAATCTACATGATTGTAAACAAAATATGGAGATTGGGAGATCAATCCTCATTAATCGATGTTCATGAAGTTAATGAGTCAGCGGTGAAGTTCCGGATCAGGAATAAAGCCATAAGGCATCAAGTTCTACACCGAGGGATGTGGAATATCATGGATATTCCCATGATCCTGTCAAAATGGACTCCTTTTGCAGAGGAGCCACAACCGGCGATAAAATCTATACCATTGTGGGTCATGTTGAAGAATGTTCCCCCAACTATATTTACTGATAAAGGCTTGGAATTCTCATTTAGTGCGGTGGAGAAGCTAGTACGGTTGCATCCCAAGACTGAGTTTTATGCTAGTTTCGTAGAGGCTCAGATCTTGGTGGAAGCAGATTTGACCAAGGAATTGCCGAAAGAGTATGTTGTCACGAGTGAAGAGGAGGGAGATTTGGAAATTGTGATACATTACTCTGATCCTTGGTTACCTCCAAGATGTAGTGGTTGCAAAAAGTGGGGCCATCTGAGCTTTTCGTGTGTGTCAAAAGGAGAAGACGAGGTCGAACAAAATCACTAAGGTGATAGAGCCAGATCACAAAGCCGCATGCATTAAAACAGCTAAAGGTAGTGGAGCTAGATGTTGTGCCAGTGGTTGAATTGGGTAATGAAAATGACACTGGGACATAGGTTTCTAATGGGGATATAGAGCAAGAGGGTTGGATAACTCCTAAATCAACTCGTAGCCCGAGAAAAAATCAGAAGGGACACGAGTTGAGGCTGTGTCCATTTTCTCTAATTCATACTCGGTTTTAGGAGCAAATACTGAAAGGGGGGAAGGGGCTGTGGATATGGAATCCTTTATTCCGAAGAAACAATAGGATCAACGAGGGGAGGTAAGCACATCCAGAGAGGTGATGGTTAAGGGACGTGGTACAAAGGATGGTGTTCCTCTCCGTGCTTCCTTACCTCGGGAATAAAAAACGGCTCATAAGACAGTCTCATATCATTCTACTCAATCTGCTAGGGACCCCTCTATGGATCGGAGCAAGAAGATACCCCCCAAACACATTTAAATGTCGACTTTCTTTTAGAATGTGTGCGGTTTAAATAAATCAACTAAACATTCTATCATAAAGAACTGGGTGGAAGGAGGAAAGTTTTAATTTTGTTGTTTGCTTGAGACAAGAGTGAAAGGAGAAGAAGGTAGAGAGAATTGGAAATAGGGTATTCAAAGATTGGTCTCTATTAAAAAACTATGAATACAATCGGTTGGGTCGAATTTGGGTTGTTTGGAGGGGTAACGTGAGAGTCACGCCTTTTTACAAGAGTAGTTAACTAATAACATGTTCAATAAATTGGAAGACCAAGATGAGGAATTCTTTTGTTCCTTCATTTATGCATCGAATCAGGCTGAAGAAAGAAAAGAATTGTGGGGGAGATCTGTGCAATCATCATGATTCACTGATAATTCGTACCCGGCCATGGCTCATTATTGGTGATTTTAATGAAACTTTGGAATTAGCTGAGCATTCACGAGTGGATAGTACGCCTACTCTGTCTTCAGGAATGTGTGATTTTAGGACTCTGGTGAACTATTGGCAACTTACAGATATGCACTATTGTGGACCATTATATACTTGGTGTAACAAACGAGAGACTGAGCTGATTTCAAAAAATTTGGATAGAATATTGGTTAATGATAATTGGGTTCAAGTTTTCCCACAATCCAACAATGTGTTTGAAGCTGGTGGTGTTTCTGACCATCTTCAGAGTCAATTTCATTTAAATTTGGCTACGTCCGTGGGTAGTAAACGCAGGCTTTTCAAGTTTGTGAACGGTATAGCAGACATGGATGAGTTTAAGCCTATGATACATGATTATTGGGATCGAATAGAGCCGCCAAAGTGTGATCTCTTTTTATTCCACTTCTGCAGCAAACCTCGATGTTAGCTTGCTCTGATGCAGCTTAGAGAGTCGATGGTCACGCGGGACTTGGGTGGAGCTTCAGGGATCGCCATGAGATACCAATTCGGGAGAGAGCTTCTCAGATACAGTATGTTTCCTCACCGTTGATAGCCAAAGCCCTAGCAACTCTGACAGCAAATCAAATTGCGATCAAATCGGACTTCAACACCTTCCACTTTGCTTCAGACTCGTTAACCCTTGTCAAAGCTCTTAATCAGGAGATCCAAGTCAATGAACTCCATGGTATTTTTCACGATATCCTCACCCTATCTTCTAATTTTTTTTTCTTTCAATTTCATTCTAAGGAATCTGAACAATCAACCAAACGTTCTGGCAAAAGATGTCCTTTTGGCTGTATCAAACTCTTTTTAGGCTGAAATAGAAAAGTATGATTTGTCCAAAAGAAATGTTGGAAATGTGTGATAAAAGTTTTAGTGTAACCCCCTATGGCTATTTTTCTTAATGACTTCCACATCTTCTATTAGCTCTTGAACCCACCTTTATCTAACGGTTGGTACACTCATCTAAGAAATTTTAAAAATTTAGTTATCAACCATATATATCACCACGCAATAAATATTTATTTTGTATTCAATTGCAATCATTCTTTTTTTTATCCTTTTGTCTTTAGTGATTGTCTTATAGATCAAAACCAAATAAAAAATATTCAGACCCGGCTCAAATGGGTAGAGAAGAGGGACAGTGGCACAAGGGCCCATTAACATTTGTAAAAATTTCTTTTGTAAAAAAATTTCATTTTCTAGAAAAAAAATAAAAATAAACCCACAAAATAATATATTTGGTAGAGAAACAAAAACTTTTTTCGAAAAAAATTATTTTACTCTAAATGAGATCCAAAATATTAATATTTTCTATATATCTGTTAAAAAACATTTCCCTTGGGCTCTAAAATCTTTTGAGCCGGGGCTGAACATATCGCCTAAGTTTAAGTAGTATCGCGAATACCTAGTAATATATGTCTCATTCCTTGTGGATTTTAATCCCAATTGCGCTATCAATGAATTAACCATGTAACTCCATACACATGATCAATAATCAAGACTTAAAACAATTAAAGTGTTCCTACTTCCTACTCTCTTGGGAGTCACGGGGTAATGCATGATTCTTATACCCTGTCATCTTTTACGTGGTACTCTTCGCAATTAATTGAATTAAGTCTTATATCTTTTGCACGTGACAAAAAGATAAGGTTAAGTCATTTGTTTTGAACAAGTTGGAAACATTAAATGTACTGGGAAACATATACATATTGTAAATATGTTCCTAATCTTAGGAGTTATGGGGTAATATCTTCTCATACTCTGTCAACTTTTATGTGTTAAACTCTTCACAATTATAACTAGTCTTATATCCTTAATTTGCACGTGAAAAAAAGGTAAGAACCATGAAGACGTATGCTAACTGTCAACTGAGATGAACTGCGAGTCATGTGCTAACTCTGCATATGCTTTCTCAGAAGTAAGAACCATGAAGACGTGTAGAAGTCACCACTATACCAACGTACACCACTCTTTCTTTCTGACCACAGAAAAATATGACAAATGTTTCCAATAAACAAATTTTAACAAACCGGAGGATTCCGATCATATTCCAACTCGAACATATGGAGAGCTAGAAACTGTCCCTTATCTCTTAACCAACCAAATAATTTGCAAATTTTATTCAGGGTAAACAAATAATTTTTATCTACTCGAAGTAACTTTGTTTTCTGCTATTCTTCTCTTTCATATTCTTCTTATTTTCACAAAAAATGTGATATTCTACTATATATTTCTCTATGCTTTCTTCTTATGTTGTAAAAACAATACATGGTGCAGTTTTCCAATAGGTAGTGGAGAAGTAAAAAAGGAAGAGTTGAGAACTAACAGTAATAAACCTCGTAGAGAATCTTTACTTGATCACTCAAAACATTTTATATGGGAATATATGCAAGTGTTTTTTTTCTATGATCCATTTCTATCCCTTGTCGATATGGATCATATACAATAATTTATCATCATAGAAAATAATTTTTACAACAAATGACAAAATAGGATTAGAAAACACACAAAAAAAGACAAAAATAAAAATAAAAAGAGCCAAAATAATTTACAATATTTATAAGTAAAGAAATGGTGGAAAGTTGGAAATAAAGTGTGATGAACCTATCTCTTAAGACTTCACGTTTTTGTGATATGTCTCAAATCACATATAGTGGAAGGTCGGTGCTAGCTCTCTTTCATTCATTTTTGTGGCTATAAAAAGGCAGTTCCTCTCCATCATTATTTGCTTCTGTGGCTAACAAAGACCAAACATTTAGCAGAAATTAAGAATTATATCATCAAGGCGATACTTGAAGATATACAAGAAAAATGGTTTGGATAATATCCTTCTTCTTACTTGTAAAGTATTGGTTGTAAGATTTGTAACTGAGGATTGATGTGGGGTTTTCAGGAGAGCAAAGGGAGTTGGACGGTAGCTGATGCCGTAGACTACAGCGGCCGACCAGCGGACAAATCCAAAACCGGTGGCTGGATCACTGCAGCTCTCATTCTTGGTTCGTCTTTTTCTTCTCTACATTACCTATGCATATATGCATTTGGAGATAATATAACTTTGGTCCAACGATACATATACATAAACACATATACCACAACCAGTATAAGATCTGTGTGAAAATTACTCATATATATATGTCCTAGTAAAAGACAAACTTCTTCGTCTTCTTCTTGCTTATAATCCACTTTTTTTTTTGGGCAAAGCTTATATAATTCATTACAATCATCGTTTCTTACTTTCGGAACATGCATAACTACTATATATATATTCCATTATTTAATAATCGGTAAATGAAGAAAATACATGTGGCGTCCACATATTGGCAAGATATTCATCAGTGAATACATACTAATATGTGTATACGTAGCTAATTTTATTAAGAGGGTTGTGGTAGTTCTTGCGTATACATTTAAATCTCCATTAAGTTGTATAATTTACGAATACATGGTCAGAAACAAAAGAGACTCAATTTCAAATCAGTCACACTCACACATGATATGATTGAAATAAGTCCATTTGTATATATATAAAATATGAAACGTCGTTGTTCTGAATCACGCTGATTGATAGAAAGATAAAGAAAAAAGGGACACGCCACATGGCTCCCCATCTCGTTCATTCAATCATAATAATAATTTTCTTTTTATTTTATTAAATTTCATCACACGTAAAAAAGAAAAATTGATTAGTGAGAGAAAATGAAAAATAGATTGATATCTGTATTCACGTGTCTACTTAGGGAGCATAAAACGCCGACCTCTTAAAATTTGTTTTGTTCCTCAATATTCTCTTACAGTTGTCTAATTAAAATTAGTCGTTAATCCAAACTTTGGTTTTGTTGCTTTCTGAGAGATAACCTGTTAATATATAATTCTTCAGTTCCTTGCCTTTTGAAGGACAAAAAACCATGATTTTACAGCGATAAGTTTTTTTTACAGCGATAAGTTATCGTGACTATTTCTATGTTTCCAAAATAAATAAATAAATCATAGTTGGAGTACATATGAAAGCTTATGGTTTGAGTGTCAGTTTGAATTAATTTACCTTTTGACAACCAAACTTGTTTATCAGTTAATGGCTGCTTAGTTCACGCGGGTTAGACAACCAATGAACCAAACTTGTTTATCAGTTAATTAATGGCTACTTAGTTCACGCGGGTTTCAAACATCATAATTATCTAGTTATCAAAAAACAAAAAAAACTTTATGATTATCTAAATCCTATAATAATTTCCATGTGTAATTTACCACTTAGATGAATTTGGCGTCGAAGTAAAGAAAAAAAAAAGTAAGGATTATTGGATTAACACAACACTACTTGAATTATGTATGAATCACTTCCAATTTAACTTGGAACATGTATACGAAGTGTTGATAGTGTATAAAGAAAAATGTAAAACTATTGCAGGAATTGAGGTTGTGGAGAGGCTATCAACCATGGGAATAGCGGTGAATTTGGTAACATATTTGATGGAGACAATGCATCTCCCAAGTTCAACTTCTGCCAACATTGTCACTGACTTCATGGGCACTTCCTTCCTCCTTTGCTTGCTCGGTGGATTTCTCGCGGACTCCTTCCTCGGCCGTTTTAAAACCATAGCTATTTTTTCAACCATTCAAGCTCTCGTAAGATTTTGTCTCAAACCATATATAACCCAAAAAAAAAAAAAAGAAAAAAAAAATCAATGTTATTAGTTGGTTTCACCATTTAATAGTAGATGCCTCTTTAAACATCAATCAAAAAGTTTGCTATCAAATTTTATAATATCTTGTATTCTTGTATATAGGGAACTGGTGCGCTAGCGATAGCAACGAAGCTGCCAGAGCTGCGTCCACCAGCATGCCACCACGGAGAAGCATGCATACCAGCCACTACCTTTCAGATGACAATTCTTTATATTTCACTTTACCTTATAGCCCTTGGAACGGGTGGCCTTAAGTCTAGTATATCCGGATTCGGGTCTGACCAGTTTGATGAAAAAGATCCTAAAGAAAAAGCTCAAATGGCTTTCTTCTTCAACAGGTTAGGTTTAGAATTTATATTCATTATATGATAACATTATTGGAACAATCCCTTATTTAAAACTAAATTAAATTTGGCACATGCAGATTTTTCTTTTTCATTAGCATGGGGACGTTGATGGCTGTGACTGTTTTAGTTTACATGCAAGATGAAGTGGGAAGATCATGGGCTTATGGAATCTGCACGGTGTCTATGGCTATAGCTATTGGGATTTTCTTGTTTGGGACTAAAAGCTACCGTTATAAGAAGAGTCAAGGAAGTCCTGTTGTGCAAATTTTTCAGGTTATAGCAGCTGCATTCAGAAAGAGGAAAATGGAACTACCTCAAAGCATTGTTTATCTCTATGAAGATAATCCTGAGGGCGTGAGAATTGAACATACTGATCAGTTTCAGTAAGTTTCTAGTCAATTTTTACAAACAAAATTAAGAAGTAAATTAAAGTGAAATTTGTATCTTAATTATCTAAACTTGTGTGTGCAGCTTGTTGGACAAGGCAGCCATAGTCACAGAAGGAGATTTCGAACAAACCCTAGATGGAGTCGCAATTCCAAACCCTTGGAAGCTAAGCTCAGTAACCAAAGTAGAGGAAGTGAAAATGATGGTTAGGCTTTTGCCTATTTGGGCAACAACTATCATTTTCTGGACAACATATGCCCAAATGATTACATTCTCGGTTGAGCAAGCTTCAACCATGAGACGTAACATTGGAAATTTCAAGATTCCAGCTGGTTCACTCACCGTGTTTTTTGTCGCGGCTATTCTCATAACTTTAGCTGTCTACGACCGTGCCATAATGCCTTTTTGGAAGAAATGGAAAGGAAAACCAGGTGACATAAGATGCATGCAACATTTACATATCTAGATTTTTTGCATATATATATATATATATATGTCTCTCAACTATATATTCACATGCATTCACATTCCAGGTTTCTCTAGCCTACAAAGAATTGCTATTGGATTGGTCTTATCAACAGCCGGCATGGCAGCTGCAGCTCTAGTTGAGCAAAAGCGTCTATCCGTTGCGAAATCTAGTACACAAAAAACATTACCCATAAGTGTATTCTTACTTGTTCCACAATTCTTCTTAGTTGGAGCTGGGGAAGCCTTTATCTACACTGGCCAACTTGATTTCTTCATAACCCAATCGCCTAAGGGAATGAAAACAATGAGCACTGGACTTTTCTTGACCACTTTATCACTAGGCTTCTTTGTCAGCAGTTTCTTGGTCTCAGTCATCAAGAAGGTCACTTCAAGTTCTACGGATGGAGGATGGCTGGCTGATAACATCAACCACGGCCGACTCGACTACTTTTATTGGCTGTTAGTCATTCTTAGTGGAATAAACTTCGGTGTCTATTTCATTTGTGCCTTGTGGTTTAAGCCAACGAAGGGTAAAGACTCGGCAGAGAAGGAAAATGGGAAAGGATTTTCTGCTGAAGACTGCTAAATTTTGTATGGGGTTTATTTTCTGGTGTACCATATTATTATCTTTCAACAAAGCTGCTTTCCAATTATTATGTTCTTTTTTTTCTTTTTTGTGTAAATTAAGCAATTGAGTTGTGTCTAGATTCCTACCAGTCTCAAATATTGTGTCTTCATTGGTCATGTTATTTACTTTTTTTTTTTTTTTTCTTATTCATGGGTCTTTGATTACGTATTGACATGTCAATATCAGGACATTCTAGAACTTTGGAAAATATCTTGCAGCATTGAAGATGGCCTTAGATGTTGTAGAGAAGTGTTGAAGGATCTAGATCATTTTCTACCGGGTTAATTTCATCTCTATCGCTCATTTTGAATGTAAACTTGTATCTTTAGTTTGTGTCTATATACTAATAAATTGCTCAATTAGCACTAAAACAACTAAGTGGAGAGACAAGTTTCCTAGACCGTTCCTGTGGATAGTGATCATCAGTGTGTGGCATAGGCAAGAGACCGGAGACGGCTACCATGGTTGGTGTGACCAAGAGAGCTTCAATCGGTCACACGTCGTATGGCCGGTTTAGATATGTTTTTAGTTACTCTCCGAGTCATATTTATAGTATGAGTTATTGAATTTATTACAGGAAAATAAGCTATAACACAGCTTCTTATGCATTTTTGCTATAGTTGACATACATTTTTGGCTTTTTGTTTTAAATAGCGTTTGTCAGAATGCAAACGTTATGGTTGGTTGGTCAAATTTTAATTTTGGGAACGCTTTTTAACATTGTAGTATACTAGTATTGGTATGTTTTAGGTGCTAGTTGATTGGGAAAAATAATTAATTTGCTCGCTAAGTATTTGGTGAAAAAAATGAAGCGGTTTACAATTTTTCATTCTTCCTCTCACTCTCGTATATTTGCCCTCTCATTTTATAGTTTCACTTCTCAAGTTCTTTTTTTCACTATTAATTTCGGTATTCACATGTCATATAATCTACATATTTGCTAAACAAAAAGAATCTGAACTCTCAGTCAAATTTGAGATAGATTGTGCTGAGCTAGTTGCAATGGTGCAAACTCCTTGAAAATTGGCCAGCATTTTTTAACCTCTTGGATGATTTCAGTTTGCTTAAGGAGTCGTTTCCACTATTTTTCTTATCTCAGATTCCATGTGCATCAAACTTGAAAACAGATTGTCTTGCTCGAACTTCGCGTTCTCTTATCTCTGAAATTTCTTTTGTAAACTTTTTCTCTCTTGTTAGGGCAACCAACAGTAAAATTCTATTTTTGAAACTAATGTTTGGTTGACAAAAAAAAAATCGATCAGTTATTCAATTGAAACTTGCCATGTCAAATAAAAAGTCTACATTTTTCTTTCACACATCGATAAAATTCAACACTATTATTTGCTACATCAGTTTTGTTTCTTTTTAATAAACCATTGTAACTTTGTAAGCTTTATATATATATATATATTTTGAATAAAATATAAAATTTATTCGAAAAAATACTTTGTAAACTTTTTAACCTTTGAAAATAACACCATTACACTGTACATAGTTTAGTTTAAATGAGAGACTCTCCATAGAATAGCATACTGGTCTAATCTATATAATAATAACAATCCGAATAAATGCGACCAACAGTTGTGTTTTTCAATCGTACCTTTTGGATATTTTCTGAAAAGTAGTGATGGATCATTAAAATGTTTATTTATGAAAAGTTACAACTATTCATTGAAACATTTGTATCTTTTGAAATCTATATATATTTGTCTGTTTAAACTGTTTTCATTTTTTTACCATGACACAAAATCAACCAAAATTTCAACCTCAACATTTTATACATTTTTCTAAATTATTTTCTAGCATTCATTCTTTTAAAAGTCAAGAAATTCCTCTAATTCTTGATTTAACAAAAGATTTTTGGAATGAAAACTCTAATTTACATCTTTTAGTTAATTTTAAATATAAAAGTTTAATGAAAATACCTAGAGTGTTTTTCCAAGATTTACGTGGATTACATAGTGAGTTTTTATTTAACTTTTCAATATATTTAAACCCAATCCGAATAAATGCCACCTAAAGTTGTGTTTTTTCAATCGTACCTTTTGGATAATTTTTTTTTTAAATATGAAAAAATTTAAATTTTATGTTTTACAAAAAGTAGTGATTGTTCATTGTAACGGTTTTTTGTAAAGTTGCAATTGTTCATTGTAAAGTTGCAATTGTTCATTGTAAAGTTGTGTTTATTCGAATATTCGTATCTTTTGAAATCTATTTGTTTGAACTGTTTTCATTTTTTTGCCATGACACAAAATAATATAAAATTTTAATATCAACAGTTTTTACAGCTTTCTAAATTATTCTCTAGCATTCATTCTTTTAAAAGTAAAGAACCTTTTCCAATTCTTGATTTAACAAAATATTTTTGGAATGATGAATCTAATTTACAAAAATGTCTATATATAATAGCAATCCGAATAAATGCCACCAAAAGTTGTGTTTTTTCAACCGTAACTTTTGGATTTTTTTCTAAAAAAACTGTAGAAAAATTAAATTGTGTGTTTTACAAAAAGTTGTGATTGTTCATTGTGACGGGTTTTTTGTAAAGTTGCAACTGTTCATTGTAGAGTTGTGTTTATTCGAATATTTATATCTTTTGAAATCTAGATATATTTGTCTTTTTGAACTGTTTTCATTTTTTTGCCATGACACAAAATAATATAAAATTTCAATATCAATAGTTTTTACAGCTTTCTAAATTATTCTCTCGCATTTATACTTTTAAAAGTAAAAATATTCCTCCAATTCTTGATTTAACAAAAGATTTTTGGAATGACAAATCTAAATTACAACTTTTAGTTAATTTTAAATAGAAAAATTTCATGAAAATATCTAGAGATTTTTTTGTCAAGAGTTAGATGGATTATATAGTGAAGTTTTGAATTTGACTTCTCAATATGGTAATAAAGATGTCTTCTATTTAAAAGCAGTTTATATGGATTTTTAGGTGAAATCAAATGCAGGCACAACATTTGCGATTTTTCGTAACACATTTTCATATCGTCATTGTAAAGTTGTGTATTTTCACTATATTTTATTTATATCTTTTCATCACAACTTTTCGGTCTAATAGGTGTGTCTATTTAAATAGTAATATCTTTTGAACTCTCTTTATATTTGTCTCTTCATCAGTAACTAGCAAGTTCGTTGAAACAAATTTTCCATTTTGTGTTGAATCTAAAAAATTAAATATTAATATCTAATATTCAACGTTATTCTACAATCTAACTAAAATTTTAGAAATGATTATAGCAATAGAGAAATTTAATACAACAAATATAGAATTTACAGTTGCGTTTATTTTTATCGTAACGTTTTGTTAAATAAATAGTTTAATATTGAAAAATAAGAATAACAATCTGAATAAATACGAACAACAATTGCGACTTTGCTTAGTATTTTTTTTGTAAGAAAATTGTTTTTATTCCTTTTTTTAAACTCAAACAGTTGTATTTGTTCATTTTAGGGTTTTGTCTTTTCACTATATTTTATTCATATTTTTCATCACAATTTTTCGTTCTAATAGGTGTGTCTATTTAAATAGTCATGTCTTTTGAACTTTCTATATATTTGTCTATTCATCAATAACTAACAAATCATTGTTCGTTGAAACAACTTTTCCTTTTTATGTTTAATCTAAATAATTTGAATATTAATATCTAACATTCAAATTTATTCTATAATTTAACTAAAATTTTAGAAATAATTATAGCAATATAGAAATTTAAGAAAACTTAATATAGAATTTATAGTTGTGTTGCGTCTATTTATTGTACCTTTTCGTTAAAAACTATTTTAATATTTAAAATTTTATTATTTTTTAATTATTATTGTTTAATTGAAATTTATATTTACTCATTACAACCATTAGTTCAATATTCTCAGTTAGGATCACTTTGTCATAATGATTTTTTTAATTATAGCTTTGCCATAATTCTTTATAAAAAAAACTTTATATTTATAATACTTTAAACAATATTTTTTTGCAAAGTTGCGTCTATTCTTCATAATATTTTTTGTTATAAGTTTTCATTTTGATGATTGTGTTTTTAGTAATAGTTATGTTTAATGTTTATGTATTCAAACTATTTTATTACATTCAAGTGATTTCATAATGTATAATTTTAAATTTTAAATTTTATTTATTTTTTTCTAAAATACTTGCCCCGCGATATCGCGGGGGGTCTGAGTCCTGGTGTTACTAATGGTAGACTAAAAATTATGTTACGTTGAAAATATTAAATTAATTAATAATTTTGTATTGAAACTTGAATTAATTATGAAAATAAATAAAAATTACTTTTCTTAGTGGTATTTTTGGATTTTGCCATTTTGGCTAAAATCTTTTGAATTTGTCATTTCTTAAGATGTTAAAACATAATTTTACACATTATGTTTGTATTTTAGCAAAAAAAAAAAAAAATCATAAATGTATAGATTTTAAAGTGATCAAAAATGGCAAATCTAAAATATTTGAAGAAAATGGGTTATTTCAAAACTTTGAAAGCAAAATAAAAAGTGGGTTATTTCAAAAAAAAAACAAATTATATCTATGAGGAATGAGGATCATATGAGATTTAAAATCTTATTTAGACACACGCACGTGCCATTGTGTCTCTGTAATTGATCTTGTAAATCTCTCTTGTCTTGACCGGGAATTGCAAACCTCGGAGCTTCTCCTTGTGATCCTTTAACGGCTCGATACGAATCCAGCTTTCCCACTCAAAGATCTCTGAGTCTTGTTTTCTCAGATCTGAAAATTAAGAAAAGCTGCTCTACCCATTTTTTTACTCAGATCGAAACTCAAAGAGTCGGAAGTCGGAACAAACACATCTGGATCCATTTCCATGGCGAACGCCTGGAAAAGGGACAAGAACCAGAAGCTTTTATCACCAAAGACACTACTAATCTCACTTCTTGTCCTCTCCATTATCTTCCTCTCTTCTCTCTTCTTCTTCTCTGGCTCCACTCTCCAATACTCCAATCCCAATCTCTCGATCGACACCACATTCCCAATACCTCCTTTTGATTGCTTCAAATGTCCCCAGTCAAAACCCATTATCGCAAACGTCGTCGAGAATCTCAAGTACCCTTTTGTCTATTCCCTCGCTGATCTCGGTACTCTCCCGGAGAAACCACACAAGAACATTGTTAGGCTGCTTAAAGGTAAGCCCTTTAGGAAACCAGACATCTCAGCTACGATTCAGGAGGTTTTGGAGAGTATGAGAGCTAGTGGTAAAAATGGTTTAGTCGTTGATGTGGGAGCTAATGTTGGTATGGCTAGCTTTGCTGCGGCTGCTATGGGTTTTAAAGTGCTTGCCTTTGAGCCTGTGTTTGAGAATTTGCAGAGGATCTGTGATGGGATTTGGTTCAACAGAGTTGCTGCTTTGGTTACTGTGTTTGAAGCCGCTGCTTCTGACAGAACTGGGGACATTACCTTCCATAAGGTATCATCACATTTCTGTAATTTGAGATTAGTGAAGTGAGAACATAGCATTATTTCTGTTTATAGAATTGTGGATTGTATTGCTTCTTATTGCATAGACCTTATCTGCTATAGGTGAAACTGAATGTTAAAGAACAACCAACAAGACTTGGTCCTACTGTTCCCACTCATCTTGTCTATTGGATCTTGCTAAATGCTGTTTCCATTGTTGGTGTAACAGTTGGTTGGACGGCTTGACAACAGTGCGGTCTCGGAGGTGGGAGCAAGGCTTGCTTTCAAATCAAACAAAGAAATAGCAGTCCAAGTGAAATCCATACCTCTTGACAAACTCGTCACACCGTCTCAACCTGTTCTTCTTCTCAAGATCGATGTTCAAGGTTGGGAATACCATGTCTTAAAGGGTGCAAAGAAGCTACTCTCAAGGAAACCGGCAGAAGCTCCTTACTTAATCTATGAAGAAGATGAGAGATTGCTCAAGGCAAGTAATAGTAGCTCCAAAGAGATACGTGATTTCCTTAAAAGCGTTGGATATAACAAATGTAGCCAGCATGGCACAGACGCACATTGCACCAAGGAGTGAAAGACATCGGACTTGCGGAAAAAGGAGTAATAAGATGTCATACGAGTTGAGTAATATAACTATATAAGGATCATATGAGCAATAGGTTTTTCATATTTGCAGAGAAAAAACATTTAGTTTATAAGTTGCCAAATTTGGTTAGTCATGTTTGTTTCTTCTTGTAATATGTACTCAATTTTTTTGGTACATTTCTGTGATGGAGCATCTTAGCCACTATATTAGTGACAAACTCTACATATAACTACTGAGAGTCGCATAAATAGTAGGTTAAGTGAACCATCACCATTAATAGACCAACCATAAAGATAAGTCATACCGTGTAGCATTACTGGTTGCTTTAGTTTAGCAACCAACAATCCAATAGAATCAGATATACACTAACACCTACAATTTGATACAGAAGAGTCTGTTCTCTGGCTAGATCAGATGTACACTTATCATTGAACTTATATTTAAGCCATAAATGGCAGAAAGGTTATAATAAATTTGAACCTTGAACTTAGTAATAGCTTTGAAACAAAGAAGAGTTTAATACAAGCACAAGATAATTTTAATATAATACAGGAATATAAACA
>NC_025691.1:30465210-30466856 GCF_000633955.1 Camelina sativa | reverse complement strand
TCCTTTTCTTCTCTCGTCCACTCCTCGGCAACCTTGTTCAGTTTCTCCCTTACGTTCTGTAATAACTGGGAAAGTTCGCCATCCCATTTGTAGAACTCGAGTTCTTTATTGTCAAGTATTCTCTCTGCTACCTGCAAAATTTGGTAAGCTTCAGAAGAAGAAAGTTTTAACTAATTTTCCAAGCGATTTTGTAGTGCACAAAGATTCTACCTTTCTGCCAATCATTCGTCCACCGGCGCTATGGGCGAAGTAGATGTTGTAGAAGTGACAAATGAATGATTGAGGATCCTTCTCTGCTAAATCCTTTAAATACTGAGAATATGTTTTACCAGGAGCAGTTGGTTCTGGAATCTCATAACCTTGTTCCTTGAACCACTCCAAATCTGTGGCCAATTTATCCGCCCTTTCCAGTCCCGTGTTCTTGAATTCAGTATCTACAGAAAAACATATAATGCAGAATTAGATCCTGAGAAGGTTACACTAGAAAAAAAGATCAGCTTTTGTGTAAAGATATTTCACAAACTGGTATCTGTTTCCAATACATAAGGAAACTCAGTCCCTACGAGCTAGCATAACCATAATCCCTCATCGATTGTTTGAAGACTCTTATTCTACGTATGGTTTGCGAGGACCACGAGTAAGAGACAACACTAAGATTGGAAGTCCAAACCTCCAAAACACAAATTGTACATAATATATTCAACCTTAAACCCACAGTTCAAGAGCACACCATTCATACAAAGCACCACTTTAACCAAATAAAGGCCAAGAGTACAAAACAAGAAATGGGGCAAATGAATCATCGTTATCAAATGGGTAAACACTAAGATTTAAACACTTTAAACGTATAGAAGTATTCTCCAAATCATTCATACAGACCATCAAAATAACCAACTCAATCCAAGAGTAAAACAAAACTAAGTCGCCAAAAAAATCTGACCGAATCAACTCCAACACAAGATAAGAGACAAATAAATTATCTTTATCCAATGGCTAGATAAATAAGATTAACACATAGAAGTATTCTCCAAAATCATATCAAACAGAACTATTATACTAAGAATCAACTCCAAAACGAGATTAAAATTGAATCAAAGGAACGATCTTTATCAAATGGGTAGATACAAAGATATTAAACACTCCAAATCACTTCACCTCTTCCATCTAAAATCAGGTCTAATGATTACTACTTAAAAGAAGAAAAGAAGGGAGGAAAAAAAGAACTCACAACTTGGGAAATTGGAATCTTGAATAATCTGTTCAAGCGTATCATAAACCAATTTACTGTCCACAAGAAATTTCAAGTAGCCCTCAACAGTAGGCTCCCACTTAGCCACAGGACGTTCCTCAATAGCTTTAGTCTCTTTCTCACCTTCCTTAGCTTGCTCTTTCGTATGAAGTTTCATAGCCACAAACCTCATCTCCTCCACAAAACCCTTGGATTCTCCAGGATACCTCTTCTTCTGCTTCTCAGCCGCCGTCGTAGCCGCGACCACCACTAAAGACGGTGTCTTGTTCATGGGCATACTCAGAATCTGAACTCTAGGGCGTAGAACTACAAGTGGGTTTGGTGGGGAAAAAGCAAATTGGAATCTTGAGAGTTGGGGATTCTTGAATATGGATAAGGATGAAGAAATCGAAGCTAA
>NC_025691.1:30461721-30464889 GCF_000633955.1 Camelina sativa | reverse complement strand
TAGATCCTGAGAAGGTTACACTAGAAAAAAGATCAGCTTTTGTGTAAAGAAATTTCACAAACTGGTATCTGTTTCCAATACATAAGGAAACTCAGTCCCTACGAGCTAGCATAAATATAATCTCTCATCGACTGTTTGAAGACTCTTATTCTACGTTAGGTTTGCGAGGACCACGAATAAGAGACAACACTAAGATTGGAAGTCCAAAACACAAATTATACATAATATATTCAACCTTAAACCCACAATTCAAGAGTACACCATTCATACAAAGCACCACTATAACCAAAAAAAGGCCAAGAGTACAAAACAAGAAATGGGGAAAATGAATCATCGTTATTAAATGGGTAAACACTAAGATTTAAACACTTTAAATCATTCATACAGACCATCAATATAACCAACTCAATCCAAGAGTAAAACAAAACTAAGTTGCCCAAAAAAATCTGACCGAATCAACTCCAAAACAAGATAAGAGGCAAATAAATTATTTTTATCCAATGGCTAGATAAATAAGATTAACGCATAGAAGTATTCTCCAAAATCATATCAAACAGAAGTATTATACTAAGAATCAACTCCAAAACGAGATTAAAATTGAATCAAAGGATCAAATGGGTAGATACAAAGATATTAAACACTCCAAATCACTTCCATCTAAAATCAGGTGTAAAGGTTACTACTTAAAAGAAGAAAATAAGGGAGAAGAAGAAAAAAAAACTCACAACTTGGGAAATTGGAATCTTGAATAATCTGTTCAAGCGTATCATAAACCAATTTACTATCCACAAGAAACTTCAAGTAACCCTCAACAGTAGGCTCCCACTTAGCCACAGGACGTTCCTCAATAGCTTTAGTCTCTTTCTCACCTTCCTTGGCTTGCTCTTTCGTATGAAGTTTCATAGCCACAAACCTCATCTCCTCCACAAAACCCTTGGATTCTCCAGGATACCTCTTCTTCTGCTTCTCAGCCGCCGTCGTAGCCGCCACCACCACTAAAGACGGTGTCTTGTTCATGGGCATACTCAGAATCTGAACTCTAGGGCGTAGAACAAGTGGGTTTGGTGGGGAAGAAGCAAATTGGAATCTTGAGAGTTGGGGATTCTTGAATATGGATAAGGATGAAGAAATCGAAGCTAAATAAGCCATAGTTTTTGATCGGAGAAGTAGAGATGGTGGTTTCAGAAGAAGTCACGCAATGTTGTTTTAGTTGCCTTGAAGGAATAGAGAAGAGAGACACACAAACACAACTCCAAACTGAATTTTTAAATTAGGGCAAATTGATTATTCAAGTAGTACTGTAGTAGTAGCATAATAAAATACTACTAAACATTATTGTGTATACTTTTTATAGTGACTTAAAATTATTAACAACAAAAAAAAGAGAAAAAAAAAATTGTTTACCCCGCCCGCCTCACGAGTTTCTATAACGAAGATAACGATGAGATTGAGAGATGAATTGTTTATTAAGGAGCTATTATTTAGGGTCGATGTATTATCGACAATGTGTTGTGCTGATTGCATACATGTCACAATGTCTCCTATATTCTGTGAGTGGGGAGACTCATATGTAAAAAAAATGTCTTCACTGCAAAAAAAAAAAAATTGTATAAAATTGAATTTAATATTTTTTACAAAATATCAATTATTTATTATACAAAAATATTGGTGATTCTAAAATAATATTACTATTTTAATAAAATTATATAGAACTTTTTAAGTAAATTTTATTATTTATTACAAATTATAAGAACTACTTCGGTTCTTTTTTAGATGATCTTCTAGAATTATATGCACACATATTAAGAAACCATTTAATTTTAGTTTATTTTTAAACAAAAACATCATTTACTATCTACTTTCACAGATTCAACCAATAAAAATATAATCTGCATAATATAAATTGTTAAAACCAATGAAAACTAATTAGTCATCTATTAGACAGCTAAATGTAAATCAATGTAGAAATCGGCTAATGGTTCAGATATGTAATTTGAAATTTTCAATAGTTTATGTTTATAAATGCATGATGCCATTGTTTTTATGTATAGAAAAGCATTCGACAAATTGTTTGGGTTGATTTTGGCAATTTTTCTGTTTACATGTTGGGTAGCACACTTGGCATACCCTGTCGGAACCGCACTTGAATTTGATCAACTTTGGAATAGAATAGTAGTAGGATGGAGCGAGATCTGTCAAAAGGTGTATAACAGCCCATATACAAAAGAAAGGTCCATACATTACAACCGATCTGGCAGACCCATAACATAACAAGAATCAGACTGCAACACATGAAATGCTTTACAGTCCTGCAGCATTCAGAGAACAGGAGTAAAAGTGCGACTGAATGATGATCTACCCTTGATAAATTGATGTATAAGAAGAACACCACTAGTCTTTTCTGTACTTTCTAACACAGAAACAGATTACAGGTGGTAAAAGACGTGTACATGAGCATCCGAAATGGCAGTGGTACTTCAGTGATCTCTTTCCGCCTGAAAATGGTGTTACAGAGAAGATTTTTCATTCAGGATATGAAACAAAAGAAAAAGTACACGCAACGAAATTTAAAACGTGGAAAGATGATCACAGTTCTATGTCTTGATTCATCTTTTACAACTGTAAGTAAGCGTATACAATTACTTGTACATAACTATTGAAAGAAGAAAGAAAAAAAAAAGATTCAAAAATAAAATAAGAGTCATAATTCATTTCGCTACTTGTTCGAGGACGCCAACTTTCTTCTTCCAGGAATCATCTTCTAATCCACTCGCCTGTAATGGTGGCAACGAGAAGGCGCTAACCGTGGAGCTACCGCTGCGGATTTCCTTTAATACCTTTAAAGCTGACACTGTGCTCTTCATGTACAAGCTCTCCATGTACTCGATCTCAGACAGTTCTTTTGGTACTCCTCTAAGAAGATCAGAATCGTCCGTTGCTGTCTGGACCGTTCCAGAAGTTGTTGGCTCACCTTCCTCCAGATTCCGAATTTTGTTAGACGGGAAGAGATGGTCAAGCATAGCCTCGCACTCTTTCACAAACGTATTAAGCAGGTCGGTCGTGAAGAATGGTTCTTGAAGGACCTTTTGGATAAATGGTAAACGGATTAAAGCACCGGTTCGTTTGTCATACTTTTTGAGAATCTTTGCTAATCCTGTAAACCAATAG